>NC_056728.1:1317455345-1317520345 GCF_019279795.1 Protopterus annectens | reverse complement strand
TTCATGTTGGTGTCCATGTATTTTAAGCAACATGAACAAATGAGGACTGGACTTGTTGGGAGCAGATGTTCATCAAGAAATTAATCACTGAAGAAACTATAAGCAAGATGATGAAAATATGTATATTTACACTAAAGAAATATTATTGGCCAGATTCCAAAAGAGCTGCCCTCAGTGTAAGTGACTTACTGTGGTGTAAGCCTGTCTTGATTCCGAAAGAGTTGCTCTTAGTGCAAGTGACTTATTTCACTGTAAGGCCTATCTATAAGCAGGCTTACACTGGGGGCCAGATTCCAAAGACCTATTCTCAGTGTAATACCCTGGACTACGTCACTTACACTGAAAACAACACTTTTGGAATCAGGTCCAGCACATATTCTGCAGAAATAACCTGGAAGTGCATCTTTAGCCCTTCTGTGAAACAACTAGTTTATAACATGACAGTTACAAAAAGACAGCTAGTTACCTAGCCAGCTAGACAGAAAGATGAACCAGTACATAGAAATGAGTCTATGTTGAGAGAGCTAAATACAGAATGTGTAAAGAAAGAACAGATTTAACACAGGCTCAGTGCAAACCCAGCATAAAAAAAATTATATTTTTGTGGCCACATTGCACCCCTTAACATAAATTTACCAACTCAACAGCCACATAGCAGTGAGAAAAGGGGGAAAACACTTGAAAGTGAATCACCAGCTGGCACAATCCAACACAAGTGTGGTAAAGCAAACTGCAATATTACTCAAAAATCTATAAGAAAACTACTGCCACTAGAGATCACAAAACTGTAACCTTTCATTATTATTATATTTGCAAATGGTACTTGGTAGAAGATCAATTTTTTACACCAGTTATGTTTACATGAAGTGATAGGTTTTATAAAGTGAAAGTAACCCATTGAAAGACAGATAAAAAAATGAAAATTCACTATATGCTTTGCACTGTGTACAGAACACTCCACTACAGCATACAGATGAATGGATTAATCTGAAATGCTTAACAGCATCGATTGCCACACACATTAATATTTGGTATGCAAAACATGTTTTTTTAAGTTTCTGATAATCATTTTTTGGGTGGGTGTATAACTACTTTAAGTTTTTCTTTTTTTTTGCTTTAGGGTTGTACTTTCCAAGTAATCCATTGTCATTGTTGCATCTGTTTAAATTGTTTATAACACTGCTAAAAACATTGCACCCACATTAAAATCATGGTACCTATCGAGTGAGTGCAGTGCTTTTTGCACAAGAGTTGGGGCCTGGACAATTAATCTTCATCCTCTTTTTTTTTTTTTTTTTGCTGGACTGGTTGGTTGGCTGCAGGCTGCCCAGGCACAGACTGACCCTAACTCTGGCATGGAGAGGGCTTGCATTCACAAGGCGCTCCAGGTAGGATACCACCACTGTTCCTCTTCATGCATGTCAGTCTTTATTTGGGCAATTGCATGGGGGAGGGGAATGACAAATGTCCTGAGATTTTAGAAAAACTATTTCCCACGTTTCCTTTAAAAGACGCATAACATGGCTTTGTATCTGAAAAATGGATCAGTTTGATACAAAACAATTAAAATTCTTTAAAAGTGAGTGAGCTTGTATTTTTTTAGTAAAGTGAAGTCCAGTCATTTGCACTGTCTGCTGATAGAGTTTGCTGTTTCCATAAAATACACTGCTTTGGTATCTGAAAAGGTGGTCACCATAGCTCCACTTGCACCTCTTGAAGCCTTTTCAATCGCGCCGCGGTTTCCTCAGGAGAGGAGTCAGGTGTTATATCCGGGCACACACATGTAAAGGATCATAAATCAAGGAACACGTTCATAGAGATAACCTTGCAGCTTTTGGGGGATAATTTTAAGCAGGGCTGACTGCTCTGATAACATACCTCTCAACTGTCCCTAATTTTCAGGGACATCCCTGATTTTGACTCAAATTTTAGCTCTGTCCCTCTGAATCCCTTCTAAAACTAGTGCCTTTGGGCAGAAAGGTGGTGAATTATACTTAATGAATAATGACAATAATTAAGAGTTATACACTTCTTTTACTTCAGAAAAGGTGTATTAATTCATATGCTCTGATTCTCTCAATGTTTCAACGTAATAGCACTGATATTTTAAAAGTGTCCCTGATTTTTTCTTGACTTTTCCCTGATTCTGTTCAAATTTGTCTCTGATTGGTTGATTGGTCTGTCTGATAATCATTTAAATTCAGGGCTCTGAATGGTAAAACACTACTGCCTTTATATCAGGGCATTTATTTGGTTCATTATTTCCTGACAGGCATCCTTTTATAGGCAAATTTGCCCTCTTCTGTGAGAGAAAAGAACCGCAAACTTGACAGCTTACTGAGGACTGATACTTGATGGAGTATTTCAAGTTTTAATGTATCTAAACGCAACGATGCTGTTTTAAAACTTTAAACTTTCAACTGTACAGATTTTCGCAGAATGTCCAGATTTTTGCCTCATATTTTAGGTCCGTTTTTTTTTCAAAAAACGTGTGGTTTTTTCTGACAAATTAGTGGCAAATCATTAAAAAATAAAAGTTGAAAAAATGACAGACATTTGACTTTCAGACTTCATACCGTTCAGAAAATCCGTGCTAATATAAAACCTGCTATTCTATTAAGCTTCTAAGTTTGTAAGAGCAATATTTAAAAAAAAAAAAAACTGCCCCTATATTTGGACCTTTGTCCCACTTTTATTTATGGCTTTGCCCAAATTTCTTGCTCTAGGAGGTTGAGAGGTATGATTCTAGTTGTTAAACAACTGGTTTATTTTAAAATGGAGGTAGCCCTTAATGAATCGTATTACTGATTCATGTTCGACCCTCTCAGCATGCAAACCACTACTATACTGTATCCAATTAAAAGGTGAAGTAACTATGCTAAGTACTGGATATGTCAATAAAATGATTGCAATGTGCAAACCAATGTTGATTATTATTTTTCTAGTTAAATATATATTTTAAAATTCAGTATTTATTACCTGCATTACACTAGCTCTTTATCACCGAAAACCGGGATGAAGGACATTAACTTAGCTAATGTGTGTAGAGAATTAGCATACAGTCTCAAGTGTCCCTGATTTTCAGGGACGTCCCCGATTTTTACGCAAATATTAGCTCTGTCCCTCTTTGTCTCTCCTAAAAGTGGTGACTTTTTGCTGAAAATGTCAATTTCCGTAAACCAATAATGAGAGTAAATAAGAGTTATACACTTATTTTACTTCCGAAAAGTGAATATAATTTTACATCTTCTCATTCCGTCAATGTCTCAAACGACTAGTACTATTGTAGAAACGTGTCCCTGATTCTTTCTGGATTTGTCCCTGATCCATTCAGTGTTAGGCAGTGAAATATAAATTAATTTTGACGGCCACAATTAAGAGTACTATGACTCATGATTTCCTCCCAGTCCTGGCCAGTAAGCTTTCAAAAAGTTTTTGATGAGATGAGTAATTTGTCTCTAAATAGCCATACATCTCCTTATTCAACGTGACCTCATATAAACCTCTTGTGATTATTTATATAAGATAATATGATTATCAAAAGAGCGTCTCCTACAATCAAACAAGCAAACAATTGAAGAAGCAAAAACAAATTGTACTGTTAAAACAACTGAAATAATATGTTCTAATTTAACTTATCAACAAAAGGCATGCCTTTTAATTTTTTTTGGTCGAGAGGATATGATAAAATTAAACTTCATAAATTTACGATGACGACAGGAAGGAGGGAAATAACTGGTACCACACAGGTTCAAAGGTTTGAAATCCAGCATATCCTTTTGTACGTGTTTCTGCGTGTGTGTAATCATATAATCTTTATATTTATACCCGTTTAAGAGTTAATCTGTTGATTATGTTCTTCCAGCCAAGCTACACACACACACACACACACACACACACACACACACACACACACACACAAAGTTTGAAAATAACACTGCTCTGCACCATTCTTCTTCTCTCTTAAAAACAAAACAAATATGTGTAGGAATCACGAAGAAAGACAATTTTATGGATAACACAAAATTTGCTTGCTAAACATGCCTCCATTTCCCTCAGTTTCCACAGCGGAAAAAAAGAAAGACAACTGACTGCAGTGCAAAATTCGTCAGAATCCTCAAATTAAAAACAGACCTCAACTAAAAAAAGCACTATTAAAATTAAAAGCATTTTTTTAATCTCAGACCTCAGCTGATAACTCATTTTCTGTATCTGCAAAGCAGCAAGTAAACATTAATTAACTGATACAGAATTAGACTTTGCACTCGCTCTCTTCCTCCCCCAAGACCCCAGACTTGACAGCCTTCTGCAAAGTACTGTTCTATGCTTTCCAAGCTCTGGTATACAATAAATACAGTGTAATAATAAACAAGGCACATCGAGAGCGCCAGCGCATCCTTGCCCTTGGTTATTATAACACCATTTGTCATGTGAAGCTGCCAGGAGCAGCAGGATCTCAGAAGGCAGATGAACTGAATGAGGTATGCAGGCCGGGAGGTGGCGGGTGCTCATTGTGCAGCTAATGGCCTATAACTGGTGTCCCCCAAAGCACAACAACGCACACGTTTTCATATTAATATCAGCAGCAGTCAAGTCTGCCCGGATGGCTCTGCTACAGTTTGTTTTGCAGGTGCCCAACAAGCACCCGGCCCCCAAAACCTGTCCCTACTGTGAAGTGGTGAGATGCTGGAAGCAGATGCTGTCCACGGCACAAAAGGATAGTTTGGGGAAACCTGCAAGCATGAAAAATTGTTTTATGCTTTGAGCAAGTGGAGAAGGCTCTGCTGCTTCTGCTGCTGCTGGGATGTGACATTTCCTGTGGTGAAGCCTGCATTGGCTGCTAATAGCGATCTAATTGATGGGTGAAGTCCCATTTCCGCGGCTCTTTCCTTTATTGCTCCATCCAGTCTGCTGCAAGATATAACCTTAATCTGATTTAGTAATTCCTCCAGGATTCGGCGTGAGCTCGCAAACCCAGAGAAAATCGTTATTAAAAAAGTTAAAGTGCAGACTTGGATTCAGTGCAGTGCTTTTTAAAATCTTACCGAGGTTCCTGACATTTAACACGTTCTCTTTTTTCTGGTAATAATTCCATTTTTATTATTATCAAACATTATCACCTAGTCATTTTGGATTTAAATGCCAGCATTTTGGGGGCCAGCTTTATTACCTTGCTTAATGGGAAGCTGTAATCAGAAGCAGTGCAGCAATGTATCTGCATGCAGTTATTACCTGGAGACTAGGACAGACTGGCATGTATACCTTCCTGCAAAGTCTACTAAACACCTTTGCCACTGAAAGATTCCTAGTAGGAGGGTTTGTAGTGCATTATGAGACCTGTACTCACGGTAGGGTATGTCACTGTCTCCCAACATGTTATCTAGATGCGTGAATCCGTACGTTTTTCATCAGACAGGCACCCACAGACTCACACGACCCCCACACACACACACACGTACATGCACACACACTTACACCGGCGTATAAGCACACACATACACAAATACTCTGTGTGTGTGTCTCTCTCTCTCTCACACACACACACACACACACACACACACAGGCAAACACACACTTTCAATATGAGACAGCTTTGGATGCTTTATTTTCAAGTCAGAAAGAGAAACCATAGAAACTGTAGTTTTGTATTTTTCAAGAATTATGTTATTTACAAGAGTTACATCAGCTTTTATATATATATATATAGAGAGAGAGAGAGAGAGAGAGAGAGAGAGAGAGAGAGAGAGAGAGAGAGAGAGAGAGAGTGTGTGTGTGTGTGTGCGTGTGTACAGAGAGAGAGAGATGTTTGCAATAGTTCTAAATGTTGGTTTATAAGACAATACTCTTTTTATTTATAATTTTTTGTGAACGTTTCTTAACAGGCTGTGCACTACATGATCACCACAGGAATATGTTCTTTTCTTCACCCCAAATAAGCACTCACTCCATTGTATCAGTTTTTAATCCCATCATTTTGACAGAAGATGGCATGCCTTTGGTAATGATTTCTTTTCTGGGATTTTCAGAAATGAAAGTTCCACTGTCATAATTAAGAATGCAATAATGGCAGGTAGTGTTACAGTCTATTCTCCATGAACATCATCTGGTTACACTGGTAAGTGGATGTCTGCTTTTCTGAAGGATCATTTAGATCATCACTTTTCAGCATTCTGTAAGCAGGAAATTGTCAACAGTGTGTGCCAGTCTATAATGTTAAGAATGGACTTGCCCAAAGAATGCTGTAGCTTCTTTCATTTCATTCTTTGCTTCTGATGGCTAGACCTGGAGGGCAAACTACACTATGAGCATAGGAGAATAATATTCCTTTACTTGAAGTTATATGCAGTATGTTCCAGCCATATTCTTTCATTCATTTTCCAATGCCACTGGATCCTGTTTAGGATTACAGTGAAATTGAAGCCTATTCTGGCAACCAGTTGATGTAAGTCAGAGAACAAATGCAGGATGCGATGCCAGTCCATCATTGGAGGCACCCCTTCCTCCCACACACACACACACACACACACACACACACACACACACACACACACACACACACACACACACACACACACATATGCACACTGTACACACACCTACAGGTAGTTTGGAAAATTTGTAATTCATTTATCTGTATGCATGCATGTCTTTGGTATATGGACGGAAACCAGAGCACCTGGAAATAACACATGCATGCACAAGGCAGACTTGCAGTTTCAACACAGAAGGCAATTGAGCAAATACTGCAAAGCAACAACGCTAACAACGGCATGACTGCACCATTCGTTAATATTATCAGAGAGAGAAAAAAATGCCAAATGCTTTCATTCTGATTTCTGTGCGCTCATATGGACACTACCCATTACATAAGCATCCCACTGGTCAGTTTAATGATTAGAGGGCCACTCTGAAGCATTTTTTGGCATTAAGCTTCAGGCCATGGTTTTGGGACTAGTCACTGGTCTCAGAGAGGCCCTTTTGTAGGATGTCTGCATCACTTGGGGAGTTGATAATGACTCCTAGCTTGCAGTCATCAGTCAACTTGGTCAGCCAGAGTCCTTCTGTGTTAGCCTGGACTGCTGAGAAGTAGAGGCCAGACAGGAGAGGGCCCAGGACTGAGCCCTATGGGACTCCACTCATGACTGATCTACAGTCTGACTTGGAATCTGCAACTTTCACTCTGTGGGTCCTGTCTGTGAGTCAATTTGCAACCCACCTAGTGATGTAAGGACTGATATCTAGTTTGGTGAGTTTATCAATGATACCCAAGTGGGGAATGGTATCAAATGTCTTGGCCAGGTCGAGGTAGGCTACATTAAATATCACATTATCTTTAACAAGTAACAAACATAACATTCTTAGTTTTGCTTAATATTTGTTTTATCTGTGTAACACATCATATTCTTTTTCTTTAGTTATATATTTCCTATATCTGTGTCTCTCATCATCTTCTTTTGGCTGTTTCTGTTAGGGATAGCCACAGTGGATCATCTGTTTCCATTTCTTCCTGTCCTCTGCATCTTGCTCTTTCACACCAACCACCTGCATGTCCTCTCTCACCACATCCATAAACCTTATCTTAGGCCTTCCTCTTTTCCTGTTACCTGGTAGCTTCATCCTTATCATCTTTTTCCCAATATACTCAGCATCCCTCCTCAGCACATGTCCAAACCAACGTAATCGTGCCACTCTGGCTTTGTCTCCAAACCTTCCAACCTGGGCTGACCCTCTAATATACTTATTCCTAATCCTGTCCATCCTCGTCACACCCAGTGCAAATCTTAACATCTTTAACTCTGCCACATCCAGCTCTAACTCCTGCCTTTTTGTCAATGCCACTGTCTCCAACCAATATAACATAGCTGGTCTCACTACCCTCTTGTAGACCTTCCCTTTCACTCTTACTGGTACTCGTCTGTCACAAATCACTCCTGACACTCTTCTCCACCCATTCCATCCTGCCTGTACTCTCTTTTTCACCTCTCTTCCACACTCACCATTACTCTGAACTATTGATCACAAGTATTTAAGCTCATCCACGTTCGCCACCTCTACTCCCTGCATCCTTACCATTCCTCTATCCTCCCTCTCATTCACACACATATATTCTGTCTTAGTCCTGCTGACCTTCATTCCTCTTCTCTCTAGAACATATCTCCACCTCTCCAGGGTCTCCTCCACCTGTTCCCTACTCTCATTACAGATCACAGTGTCATCTGCAAACATCATATTCCACAGGGACTCCTGTCTGATCTAGTCTGTCAACCTGTCCATCACCATTGCAAATAAGAAAGGGCTCAGAGCTGAACCTTGATGTAATCCCACCTCCACCTTAAACGCATCTGTCACTCCCACCGCAGACCTCACCACTGTCACACTACCCTCGTACATATCCTGTACCACTGTTACATACTTCTCTGACACTCCCGACTTCCTCATACAATACCACAACTCAACTTTAGGTAGAAGAAAGAGTGAAGAATTTTAAACATCCATTCAAACACTATGAGTATCTTCAAACTGCCAGATTAAACTAAACTAGAATTTACAATCTTATCATCATTAAGCAATAATTGAGCGTTTAGTAGAAATTTACCCAGTAAGCCACACAATATACCACTGCCATTTTTTCTACATGCACCTTTATCTGCATTTCAAGTCATTGATAAGACACTATATATACTTTTTTGCATGCACATGTGTTTGTGTCTCTCAGGTCATTGGTAAGACACCCTAAATTCACTTACCCTGCAATCTAAAGATTGGATTTAAGAAAAAAAGAAGAAAAACATGTAAACAAACTTTCAAATATTTTAGGGCTCTTCAAACTTTTAGATTTAGTGAAGATAATTTCAACATTCTTCTTTCCAAGAAACCTCATAGCCTAGTCTTCAATGTTTATTTACTCACTCTACTGGACCTTTATAAATCCTTCATCCATATTCCACATCTTAATGAATTCATATGCCTCTGTCTAATCTTCCTAACTGTCCTGACTCTGTATGCACAGATAAATAACAGAATCTTCACAGCTGAAACTGGGTTTTTGTTTCCATTCATCCTTGACCTCTTCTGATGCTTCTACAGTTCATAACTCCACATTTTTTTCTCTTTCTCTTTCAAGCTCATTTGGTTCAAAGACACTGGCCCTTTCTTAATTTGATAGATAACCTTCTTTGGATTATCAAAACCATTCTATCATTTCAGCACAGTTTCAGCACAATAGGAAAAGAAAATTTAAACATTAACTTTCTCTTTTTAAGTAAAGAATAGTAACTAAAAACTGGTAAACCAAAGCACAAACAAGCGAACTTCACAGACAAGACTCCTTTAATCCAAAATGGTAAGCGCTTTCACCGGCTATAATACGCCAGCTTCCTCAGACCAACACTTAAAATTGAAACACAGTTTAAATATCCAACCAGTCCTTTTAAATACATTTAAAGCAACTTAATCAATGTGGTAATTGTTTAAATACTTGTGACCATGTGATCAACTACTTTTTGAAAACTTTTCCTAAAACATCCTTTTAATGAAAACACAAACCTACTGCTGAACCAAGACTTTGCGATCGACTCTTTAAAGTGCAAACTTACAAAACCATATATCTCCAAATATTAAAATAAAATAAAAAGAAAATAAAAAGGAAATATATAAAAAATAAAAAAGGTATAAAAATATATTCAAAAATTCTAAACCTAAGCTGAATTAAATCTATGCATTTACATCAATCCAAGCAGGCTTAACAAAGGTAGAAAAGGTAAAAAAGTTGGGCTCCATCAAAATACTACACCATTGTACCTGATATGTCTTCCAAAAATAAAACCATTATTTGTTGAAAGCTCTAAAAGTATTGCTAATAACCCCAACCATAACCTACTCAATTCAGCTAGAGCCTCTTATACCCTTTATTTGTTGGTGTTAGTGTTAATCACTTCATTATGTTCATCTATTCAGGGCTTTCTTTTTGAGAAGGCATTTTATAGATAAATACTTTTAGAGCTTTCAACACATAATGGTTTTATTTTTGGAAGACATATCAGGTACAATGGTGTAGTATTTTGATGGAGCCCAACTTTTTTACCTTTTCTACCTTTGTTAAGCCTGCTTGGATTGATGTAAATGCATAGATTGAATTCAGCTTAGGTTTAGAATTTTTGAATATATCTTTTTATACCTTTTTTATTTTTTATATATTTTCTTTTTCTTTTTATTTTATTTTAATATTTGGAGATATATGGTTTTGTAAGTTTGCACTTTAAATAGTGGATCGCAAAGTCTTGGTTCAGCAGTAGGTTTATGTTTTCATTAGAAGGATGTTTTAGGAAAAGTTTTCAAAAAGTAGTTGATCACATGGTCACAAGTATTTAAGCAATTAACACATTGATTAAGTTGCTTTAAATGTATTTAAAAGGACTGGTTGGATATTTAAACTGTGTTTCAATTTTAAGTGTTGGTCTGAGGAAGCTGGCGTATTATAGCCGGTGAAAGCGCTTACCATTTTGGATGAAAGGAGTCTTGTCTGTGAAGTTCGCTTGTTTGTGTTTCTCTTTTTAAATGTTGGAATCATTGCATCCACAGTATGTATCTTATGTTGCATTGTTACTTCTGATTAGCCATGCCTGTAAATACTGGCCAACCTACAATGGCCAGTCTATGCCATAGTTGCCATAATCTCCACATTATCTGAGCTTTTTCATAACATGATGTCAAAATCTCCAGAACTGGCTCAAGTTTTCAATCCTTCTTCTCAGTCTTTGGCAACTCCAAGCATTTTAGATGATTCAGTGTCCACTGATTCCTTGCCAAATGCTGTCCAGTCTGCTATCTTACTTTTAATATGGTCCAAGAAATCAGTTTTTCCTCTCCCTCCAAAACATTGTATATTTTCAGGTTTGTCTTTCTCATTTTGACCTCAGTAGCAATTAAATTATTTCTGTATAATCAGATTGCTTAACCATAACCTAAACATTTTCTCACATCTCAGCTGCAGCTTGATCAGGCCCATGGTTTATGGTTTCCCACCATTCCTGTAGATTTTCTATCTCCTCATCTCTGACTACCTGAAAATGTTTGAAAACATATCAAACAGACCAGTCAAGTTCCATAGTTCAACTTCAGTTACTTCCAAGAATTCTGTAACCTTCTTGACACACAGCTGTAGCACTCACCTAGAGAATGGAACTTCATGACTTTTCTGATTTGCTTGCCTCATCTCCATTATATCTGTCCAAATTTCACAGATGTTCTCTCCTCCACAGCATCATTCAAGGGCTATCACCGTTACTTATCTTTTAGGCCAACATTTATGTCAAATGTCATTAGTCTGATATTGATTTTGACATATATGTACTTTGAGCATACAGATTAACTTGTGGAGGTCACCTTCTTCCAGCACTCTACATTGGTTCCTTATTACAGTATGTAGTTCGAGGCCCAGTATTGTCATCAAAGTTAAACACTAAGCTGTCTAGAGGAAAAGATATGGTATTGAAAACATTCCACTATTTAGTGAGATGTATACCAAATACTGTACTGGTGTTCATAAATAAGAAGTGAGTGTCTGCATCAAACAGAAACTTCTAGAGCTATGATTTTTATCATGTTACTATAGACATCCTTATAGGTATACAACAACTTAATAGTTGTCATTAACTGTTTGCATAATATGTACAATAATATTTAAGCATTCAAGACCTTTCAGGCAAATTACTACAGTGCAGTAAATTGACACCTTGGGAAAATACCTGAAAGTTGGATAATAGCTGATTAAGCTTTTAATGAGTGAAGAAGCCTATACATTGAAGTATGAATGAAGGAATGACTGAATAAATAAATGTGTGTTATAACTGAAATGATTAAATCAAAATGCTTGCAGTGAAACATTTTGAATTTGTGACTGAAATACCAATGGATGTCATTACTATAGTATAACAGTATGGAGGCTGTACTTCAGTAACCTAGTAGTGTTATTCTGCACCTTAACATCACACAGAACAATTCATGTACTTTAGAAACTTGAGTCCATGTCAATACAGTAATGCACAACATAGAGCCTGTACAGTATTCTGTTTTAGTTTAATCAGGTTTTTGTCACTTGCTGTAGAACAGAACTTTTGTAACTCATTACAGATGGCATTTCCATTCAACCTGTGGGGCTCTGGGATCCTGTTCATAACACCCAAGGTGATAATGCATATTTTAAATTAAACTGTAGGTGCCCTCACCCTATGGAAAACATTCTTCGTTAAGTGGTGGACATAAAAAAAATAGTGGTATATGTACTGTATAAGGTACTACTGTCATGTTGAGGTGTGTTTCACACATAACTGTGTGGAATTTACTTTGAGAAACTTGTATATACTATATGTAACAGATGTATTGTTTACAAATATGTTCTCTGTGCAGTTAAATTTTATAGTATAGAGGCAGACTTTTGCTTGGGTAAGTTCATGAACATTTAATTCTGTGCACTGTGGCACATACAGCTATTGTCCTGGCCATGACGTCATATTAGGAATGCAGCAAATGAAAACACTACCTTAGTTACGTAGATGAGGAAGGTCATTAACTGATTCTAATGATATAGATAAAATATAAATCTAAACTATAATACCGTGCAGTCAGGAAAAATGTGAATCACTATCAAAACCAAAAAAAAGATAATTATGCTAATAATGCAGTTGAGCCCATGAATCAGCATTTTAAGGGCTGGAAGTTACTGTGTCCTTCATAGCTTATCGAAGCATGTCAATATTAAATGTTTTAGTACCTGATAAAGGCGATGGTTATGTTGGTACCACATTTTGGTTAGTTCTTATTGTTTTTGGGTTGTATTTATTCTTTTTTGTTTCATGCTGGTAACTCTGGTTAGCCATTGCATATGTAGGGCCATGATTGTGTAGTCATGAATTGAGAGGTCACATTCCATCTGTTCATGGACATAAGGTTGGTCATTAGGAAGATGCTATATTAGTAATTGTCAAGGCTGCATGGCACTGGGATTGGCTATACACTTTTTCAGAGGGTGTGCAGCCTTGGAACTAATATACATAGGTAAGGGAGGAGGAGAAGTGAAGGCACTAGATGTGGGGATCATGGTGGGGGGGGGTCCTCCTGCAAAAATATTTTTATTTTAGGGTTTAGCAGGTCATAGCTTTCTAGTCATCCAGTTTATGTCTGTAGCCACATATAATCATATGAAATGTGACTATGATTTGCAAGATTCAAAACCACACACGCACGCAAGCACGCTCGCGCACACACACAAACACACACATACTCACATGTATAATCTATTCCTTTACAAATTAGTTGATGGTAGAACTCCTGTGCTTGAGTTGCTTATACTATAAGTCAGAGTTATTCCAGACCAAAGTGATGTAAAAATGACAACTGGGGGGTCATCTCCATTTCTGAGATGGCTGTAACCAGTCAAACAAAAATGACACAAAGAAAAAAAAGCATTGTCTGGTGAAATATCCTGTTTAATATAAAACTGTTATAGTATGAATGCTGCTCACATTATAACACTATTCATCCAGGACATTCATGCAGTGTCACTTGTTGAAGAAGGGTGTAAACCTGATCTTTTCATCTGTTCTTTCTTTTTATGTGTTTATTTGTCTTGCAGAAACAAGGCAGGGATGTACATGAAAAGTGATGCTAATATAATTAGTTTTACCTCCATTACACAGGGCATCATTATACAGACAGTCATTACTCTTGGGTTCCCAGGAGCAGTCCTGCCTGGATCTTAGAAGAGGTTAATACTGCATAATCAGGAAAGGGACATGCTGGTATTATGCATTCATCATGGAGCTCACAAGAATGGCTAAAGCAGGTATAATAGATGAAAACTGTTAAGGAAAGTTGAATACATTATAAGCATGTCTGCAGGCACCCAGATGACCTCAATGTATTCTACCCAAGAAGTGATTACTGCTGCATGGGAGTGTACTGTATATCTGGTCAGCAAGATGATGCATGCAGACTTGTACATCTAATGGATTACTCTACAGATCCATCTGGATATTATTTGCATTTAGATACAGGCAGACATGTCCTCTTACCTATAGTAACTACAAATAATAAGTCTGGTGCTCAGAATGTTCTGATTCAGTGTAAATAAAATTTCAGTATTCATCGGTAAGTACTAGGCTAGCTGCTCTTGTGGGTCATTTTTAGCTTCATGAATTTTCTTTTCAAAGGTAAGAATCAAACCCTCTACCTTGTGTCTGTAAGGTAAGTACGTTAACCATTCCCCCAACTTCAACCCTTGTACCAGTATGCTGGGACTGGTTGTTCCAGTGTTGTTCCTCTTCCTGGAACACTGGTGAAGGCAGCAGTTTGGCTGCATGTGTTCTAGGAAACATGATGCGGCATTTGGAGACATTGGGCTATTCATCAACAATTCTAATAAAAGAATGCTGGGAGGAGGGGGAGCATAAAATAATGAGGTCTCCCACACACATTGCTACCAGTAGGACTGTCAACAATAAGTCATTTCATGCTCATTGGTTTACTTGATTAAAACAGATATTTGGTCAGAGCCTGCAAAATGAAGGCAAAGTCCTATGGCAGGGAAAAAAGTGAGTAAACCCTTCATATTTTCCTATTGTGTTATATCTAGGCAACAAGACATGCTGGCATAATGGTTAAGCTGTTCACCTTCCATACATAAGGTACAATGTTTGATGCTGGCCTGCAACCAATGCCTGTTTGGTGTTTTCATATGCTCCCTGTGTTTCTGTGGGGTTCCTCCCACCTCTGAAAAACATGCTGAGTGTTTCCATCTCAAACACACCTAAGAATGGAGCTGTGGGCAGCAGCACAGACTCTAGATAGTGCCCTGTAGAGGGAAGAGTGAAATAGACCCACCACTTTAGGCATCTACTTTGTTATGCAGTATCCTCAAGATAGGAAAACACAGAATACAGACTGTGTGCCATGCAGGGCTAGCCACTCAATGGTGTAAAATGTGGCTGTAGGAGATTTGGTTGTGGTGATTAAGGTCACCAAAATGGGTATGATTATTTACCAGTGACAAGTGGGTTGAGGATCTGACCTATGCTCAGGGACCCTTGATAATGGTGGGAGGGGTATATGTGCCCTTATTGGCCAGTGTGTGGCAGCCATAAAGCCCAGCAGCCCTGGACCAATAAGCTACTGTTCTGGTGTGTCCAGTTGCCCAGCAGTTGATAGCTCTGTTGAGAGGAAGCTGGGCATAAAAAACAATCAACCTGACAAACACAAACTAAGAATTGCTACACTTGATGATGTAGGTTCACTGACATGACACAGCTTAGAAGTGGATGACATGATGGTAAAGAGGAGGCTAGACATCTTATGTATCCAGGAGATAAGGTGGAAAGGGAGTGTGCAGCAAAGCCACTTGTCTTGGGATCCAGAGTCTACTACTCAGGATGAGGACAGGCTAGAAATGGTGTAGGAATTGTGGTGAAGGAGAGGCTTCAGTAGGAAGTGAGGGATGTCATCAGATTAGTGACAGACTTGTGGGAATCAGACTCAATGAGAAAGAGCAGTATTCATAATCTCCGCCTATGCCCCACAGCAGGGCTGTGATAGTGAGGAAAAGATTGGTGCATTCAGACAGCAGTTGCAGGACCTACTAGATAGGGCAGGACAACAGGAATTGGTGATGAAAATGGGTGACCCAAATGCACACGGGACAGACAGAGCAGAATAAAAGGACTGCCTGAGTCCACATGGGTGGGACAACAGGAAAAAAGGAGAGGCCATTATAGACTTCTAGCAAATGGCTTGATGGCAGCCAACACATGATTCAGAAAGAGAAACAGTCACAAGATCACTTACAAAAGTGGCCAACATGCAACTCAGGTAGACTTCCTCCTACTAAGCAAAGGGCACTGGGGTAGAATCAGCGATTGCAAAGTCATCCCCAGTGAAACATTTGGTGCACAGAGTAAATCACTGGTTGTCACAATCAGATGCAAGCAGAAGTGGTCAGAGAAGGCTGTAAGGTCATTAGAGAGCAGGCTGAAGATCTAGAAGTTGACTGGAGAGAAACCACAACAGTTCAATGAATTACTCAGGGTTCTAACACCAGAAGAAGAGGAAATAGGTGGAGTTGAAGACAAATGGCAGGACCTCAAAGCAGTATGTCTAAGGGCTACAGAACATATATGTGACTGAGCCAGGTATAGAAATATGATACATATGGAAAGCTGGTAGTGGAGTGCAGAAGTCCAGGATGTCATGAAAAGAAAGAAGGAGTGCAGGAAAAAGTGAGAGATAGAAAAGACATACAAAGGTAGGAAGGAATACTAGCAAAGAGGCTAAGAAAGGAGCTGCAATAGCACAGAAAAAGGCATCAGAGGCAGTCAGGTTGCAAGGCAAAGACAGAAAGATAAAGCTAGTCAGACATCCTTCATAAGGGATGCCAGCAGTAACCTGCTCACCGATCCACAGGACATCAAAGGTAGCTGGAAGGTGTACCTCCATCAGCATCTGAATGAAGACCCCCCCCCCCCCACAGGGGCTGTACTATCCTAGACACAGCCTACAGTGAGAGAAGAGGAGAAGCCCACCATAGAAGAAGTAAGAAAAGCAATGATGAAAATGAAGTCAGGAAAGCAGCAATCTCAGATGAGGTCACAGCAGATGTGATCAAGGTGCTGAGTGACATAGGGAAGAAATGGCTCCTGAGGATACTCATAGCATTGTGGAGAGAAAATCGTATCTCAGATGACTGGAGAATAATCATACTAGTGTCAGTGTTCAAGAACAAAGAGGACATTCACAACTATGGGCAGTATAGAGGTATCAAACCCCTAGCGCACTGCATGAAAGTTCCTGAGAGGGTGATTGATAAATGAACACACAGAGTAGTAGAAAGTAAAATGGAAATGGGCAGTTTGGATTCAGACCAAGATGCAGCACCACTGTCCCGATGTTTTCAGTGAGACAGATACTTGAGAAGAAGCTAGAAACTGAGATAGAAAGGAAAATAGTGGAACAGGTTAACATCTTCAAGTAAAAATAGTGGAACAGGTTAACAGCTTCAAGTAAAAATAGTGGAACAGGTTAACAGCTTCAAGTAAAAATAGTGGAACAGGTTAACAGCTTCAAGTAAAAATAGTGGAACAGGTTAACAGCTTCAAGTAAAAATAGTGGAACAGGTTAACATCCTCAAGTATTTGGGTGGGTTGGTTGAGGAGAAGGGAAGACTGAATGAGGAGGTCAAAGACTGACTCAGAGGGGCTGAAGCCAGCTGGCACAGAGTGTCAGGTGTAGCATATGACAAAAGAATGCCAAAGAAGCTGAAAAGTAAAGTGCACAAAACAGTGGTGTGAACAGTACTGCAGTGTGGTACAGAAACCTGGGCAGTAAAGACACAGCAGATGAAGAAGCTAGAGCTGATGGAAATGAAGTGCCTGAGAAGGGTGGTAGGATGCACACTGTGGGACAGATGAAGAAATGAGGACATAAGAGCAGAAGCAAAAGTAGCTCCAATTGCAGAAAAGGTCAACAAGAACAGGTTACAGTGGTTTAGGCACATGTGCAGGAAAGCAAACAATCTGGTAAAGAAGATTTGGGACAGATGGGAAGAATACAAGAGAAAATGAGTGTGTCCAGCAAGGAGGTGGGTGGACTGTGTGATAGAAAACCTGCAACAGTCAAGCATGACTGTTTGAGAAGGTAGCAGTATGGGATTGAATGAGAAGAGATGGTGACAAGTGACACAACACCCTGTCCTGAGGCAAAAAGTCAGGTGGGGGCAAACTTAAGATCATTGGCTAGAATTTTTCATAATCAAAAATTTCAAAATCTATCCAAGTGGAAGAACAAGTCACACTTGAAGCAACTGTAGGTCCTATGGGCAAGGACATGAAAAAGCTGATCTAATGTTGACAATCTTGCCAGTGAAAAAATGAGCAGACAAGATTTTCTGACATTTTTATGTAGTGGGAAGGGTATACAGAAACACACGAATACAATGCACCACACACATTTAGCCAGGCTGAGCAAGCCATTTCCTATTACTTGATACACTACCTATATTTCTAAAACTTTCTAGAAGCCCTATTGTTTTGATTCAAATTTTGATTGACAGTGAAAGAAATGTAGCATGGGCTCTTTGAAAGGAAAACTAATTTGGAAGAATTGTGCTAACCGTATCCACTCCAGTGGTAAGTAATCTGAGGACATTCCTCCAGGTGAAAGGTAGAAAAATTTCTTTAGCACAACTGGATAAAGAGTGTAAATTTAAGGGATCAACTTGTGCTTGTTTAACCAAGGAGGAATTGTTAACATATAAGATTTAACATGGAGAAACAAGGACACATCAGTATATTACCAGATGACCTACAAATACAGCTTGATCTGAGGACGCTAGAGCTGGAATTGTAGACAAAATGTCTTGAAACAGCTGAGAAAATGAAAAACAATTGATGCAAAAGGAAAGAGAGCAGAGAAAAATGTAGTGAAAAATGAGAGAAGCCAATGTTCCAGAGGACCAGAGAGGGAAAGACAGTAGTAGCCTGAAAAGGGCATGTGCCATTTGTATATCTTAAACATGACTAACAGGGGTAAAAATACAACCCTGGAAGCTGACATTAGTACCAACTGTTTCTGTAGTATAATAAAGGGAATGTTTTTGATAATTTTGTTCATACATATAAACATTTTTAATCAGAACTAAATAGACCAGGGGTGATGGGTGATGTTTTTAACACTTAAGTTCACAGACAGAGTTTGAAAGCTGTAAATAAGCTAAGTGATGTTGATTTTATATATGTTCTTACAGCAATGAATGGTCTTTGTGAATATTACAAGTTAGCATCTGATGCTTACAGGTAAAAGTTTAGAGAATATAGGAAAAAAGGCAGAAGACACTGTAAATGAATTAATTGCAGAACTAAGCATTTACCTTAATACATGGGTGCACTGATGTCTGGTTACTACTTTTGAAATGTTGAGAAACCTTATGATAAGGCACCAAGCACTCAGTACTTTGCCTGAGGATATGAAAATTTGTCTAAACTGACTGTGAATGTACCCAGCTCAAATGATGGATAGAAGGGGTGACCAATATCTAGCTAGTTGGATATATAACTGCACAAGAATGGGGTACCTGACACTACTCATGGGGATAGGTCAATTAGAGTATTGTCTGACAGCGCATAGGATTGTCTGACAGTTATTTCATAGGTTTAAGGCTCTGAACTGTTAAAGAGCTGCTTCATGTTTTCTGGGTACAGGGTTTGATTCCTTCCACCTGCGTTTTCCATCTGTGTGATTATGAGCAAGTCGCTTAAGTAGACAATACTCCCAAGTTGCCCTTGAAAATGAAAATTTGTGTCCAGTGGGCTTTCCTAGTCAGCAAATGAAAAATAAAAATAAGAGAACCTATGGGGCCAGTCTAAGCCATCACAATGGGTTTCACATGTAGTAAGGGAAGACACTGATTCTAGGACACACCCATATCAAGCGCTTAGGTGTTTTCGATGTAAACAAGTACAGCAAGTGCAGTACAAATGTCTGTAGTAACTCAGAGGGAAAATAAGTCACATGAAGTAGACAGCAGAAGTGATACCATGGTAGTAGAGGATTGTGTGGAGATAATGGCTGTTCTAAATGTTCACAAAGGTGTGCACCTCATTGTCATGGAGGTGAAAGAGACCATTACTAAGGGTGTTATGGCATCAGGCATAACCATTGTTCATTCTGGGGTTGTTAAGAACGAGCAGTACATGATCAGGCAGTCTACTCCAGTTCACTTAGATTGGGATGGGGCAACAGAACAAGCAGGGGGCAATGTCTGATGATGTCCTTGCCTATGCTTTCATAGGAAAATAATACAATACCTTGTGCACATGTGGTTACATGCAACAAGGCACAGAGGTAAATCTGTGGAGATGGCATCAGGGAGAGTCCCAGACAGTGCCCATTCCTCCAACACTGACTAGTAATGTGGTGGGCTCAGGGGAAGCACCTGGTGGCAGCAATGGATTGAATCTGAGCCAAACCTGGAAAGTGTTACTAGATTCCTTTGGCAAGGGCTACTTCAGAGGAAGAGTTAGGTGGCAGCGGTAAGCTTGAATCTAAATACAGCTATCAAAAGATCCTAGACTTCCTTTCAGAAGGGGGTAGTAGAGGATCACAAAGAATGGGCTAAGATAGACTCATCTCTCGTATCCTGCCTCATAATGTGTGAGAGACATCTCTAAAATGGCTTTCTACACTCAAGGGCAGTAGGAGTATGTGTATTGGCACAAGGTACCATTCTACAGAGGATGGACTCCTGAAGGAGAGCTAGAGGGTGAAATTGTGCTGCAATTGGTAGTCCTGAATGCCTACCATGGGACACATTTCAACCATATCCCATGATATCCTTTTTTTCAGGTCAAATCAAAATCAAGAGCTCAAAAAGAAGCTTATGCAAATTTTTTTGGGTGTGCATTTCAATAGATGCTAGTGGGTACTGCAAGACATGTGAGCAGTGTCAAATGGCTGGTAAGACAACAGAAAAAGCCATTTCATTGCTGTTGCCTGTTATTGGAGAGTCATTTCAAATAGAGGCCTCTCAGTACCTCAAACACCAGATGTGAGAGGTATAGCTTGGTGTCGGTGGACTATGTTGTTAGGTGCGCAGAGGCACTGTCTCTGTCCTGTCAGAGTAGGTTTTCCCTGGATATACTGACATACATTGATGCTAATTTCATGTCAGACCTGCTGGTATGTTTGTGAAAGTGTTATGGGTAAAGCCTTTAAAGCTGCCCTCCACCATCCACAAAGAAACTGTCTGTTAGAGCGATGTAACGCTACTATTAAAATCATGATGACAGCATTTGCAGGCTAGTCTAAGCAGGAAATGGACGAGTATGTTCCCCATCTCCTCTTTGCACACAGAGAGCTATCTTAAGAGGCCCCAGGATTTCCCTCTCTGAGTTCAATTATGATCACAAGCTGAGGACTGCTAGATTTAATTCATAATGAATGGCAGGATAAATGTGATTCCCAGAAAGAGTTTGTAGTAGAGTATGTCTTAAATTTCTGGACAAAGCTTAAGAAAATCATGGTGAAAGCAGAGGAGCCCCCTATACAAGGACAACAGTAGCAAAAGGTCAGGTATGACTAGACAGCCAGAGCCTGGAATAACCTGCTAGGTGCAAAGTGAAGGTGCTTATTTCGGTTTGACCCAAAAAATTGCAGCAGGCAGCATGGAAAGAGCCTTTCACTATTGTGGGAAAGGTAAGTGATGCTAACTACATCATAGAGTTGCCGGGCAAGAAGCAGAAATGCAAACTCTGCCATATTGTCATGGTGAAGCCATGCCAGTTTCAGCAGTGGACTTCAGATCGCATCAGAGGTGCTCTTGTGGTAGATCCTCTCACTAGTCTCGATTTAACATGTCAGAGAAGGAGGTAGTGCTTTCACAGCAGCTGCCTCCTACCCAGGTTCAGGAAAAGCAGGTAGTATTAATGTACTAAAGGTAATGAGATGAATGTACCGCCTGCTATCCATCCCTAACGCTATCATACGTTTTGCTATAGGAGATTCTGTTTTGGGCAGCTTACATAATTTGTTCCAAGAATAAACAGGGGATGGGTTACGGTTTTGTGACTACCAAGACATTTATTAGATGACATTATGGAAACAATAATGAAACGAAATGAAGAAAAAAGAATACCCAAGTTAGAATTATTGTCGATGGGTGAGCGTTAAATGATTTATGTCATGCACCTTCGGTTAATATGTTTTCTTCATTTAGGAAAATGATGGAGTTTGCCATAAAGAAAGAATATTCAATTATTTTAAACAATGTTACGTCATCTGTAAGGATGTCTATTAAAATTCTTAAAATATAGTTCCAGCAGTGATATCACATGTTTGCCCTTCAAATTCGAACATATCTTTTTCTGGAAGGCCATGTTCACATTAGTGCAATTGTTTATTACAGATTCGGTCTTAAACATGTAGGAAATAGACCTTTGTCTTCTTAACTTACCCAATGGGTTAAAATGCTTAGAAGAGCAGCCAAAGAAGTTTGTAATAACAATAACCACTAAAGTAAGTTAGCTGTGTTGACATTCAGTGCTAAGAGCATTTCTGGTAAGCCTGATAGCTAACAAGTATAGCAAAAATTCGGAAGCCTGATATAATGGTTGTTATAGAAACCTGCTTTGGTCTAAATAAACCCCCCTAATGTCAACATCAGGTTATCGTGGCTATTACAATTATAGAAAGTTACAATCCAGTGGAACTGTTTTCACCTATATAAAAAAAGGCTCCCTGACAGGTATGGGGTTCATTTGTTATCACACAAATGTGCAAAACCTCCAGAAATACAAATAGCATTTGGGAGAGGAAAAAAAAAAACAACACAAGAAACAAAAAAAAAATGTATGTGGGCTCCCCTCCCCCCTTGCACTCTCCAATGTGGTAGCTGCATTCCACACTCCCAAAATATATATATGACTACTCCAAGGTCATACCATCACAAGAAACGGGGAAATTCCACAGAATATTGGCAAGCCATCTTTGTGGTGAAAAACTGGACAGCTGTACATTAGTGATCTTTCAAATAAGTATCAGTTAAGACTATTTCACAAAAGAAAATATTCATTCAAAGGTCGCGGTCAGTTTCAATGATTGGAAAATTATTGGTGTGTCTGTTTCTTTGGGTAAGTGTCTGAATAAGATACCATATTTTTATAAGTGTCAACCTGTCAGGAATATTTTGTTGAATTTATGACAGTTTTGTCTAAAGCTATAGAAAGCAATTTCCACATCCTGACAGGTGAAATAAATGTCTATTCTATACTTAGAAAGTATGAAACAAACGCAAGTAAGCATAAGCGAAACCCCCCCCCAGATACTGTGATATAAATTAACTTCTGATCAGTAAGACTTATGACAGAATTTTACCTGTACAAAGGTATGGCAGAGAAATGCTTGCTGCACAAAATAATTCCAGACAACTGAGACATGAGGTGTGATAATCCCAGATAAGTAAAGAGTGGCCAATATTCTTTCTAAGGAGAGGCCTGTGATTATTGCCATTATTAGTGCCGGGCATTCAGAGGAAGTTCGACAATTTTATGTGGTTTTGTGGAAATGCATTGACTGTGACCCATTCTGAGAATTAATTGGATAAGTTACTCCAACCATTAAGAAACAGTTCAAGAAGTGATTAGAAGTCCATGAAGGACAAAAAGAGTAATACGAGATGAGAATGTGTACTGGTGGATAGAAATTATTCTCGGTCTTTTTGACCCTACTAGGTCTCCCTCAACTATTAAGTACAGCCCTACTGACTCACTTGTCCAGTACTTCCTGGAATATGTGGATACAGAGCAAGGAAAGTGAAAGCGATGGACTGTGATGAGTCATAAGATTTTGCCAGGTTTCATGAGCCTGTTTAATAGTAGCATGGTTTGCTTAGTACTATCTGGAGCACCTCCAAAAGATGCTGGAGTGTGCATAGTACTTAACTTACAGAAATAGTTTATTTATTTTATTTAGTTATTAAAAGTTTGCTAGCTAAGGTAGAGCACTCATCCACCAAGACAATGTTCACGCTCAGCAGAACAGAAATACTAGCAAAGAAATAAAGTTTGATCAATATCACTGGAACAGTGGTAATGCAAGGGCAAGCAAGCAGAAAGGTGTAACTCAGGATAATATGCAGTACAATTTATTTATTTATTTTATTTATTTTACATTTGTTGACTGGGCTGGTCTAGCTGGATATATTTCCATTTTCAGTAGAGGCCCGGGGAGAAAAGCTCCAAACAGTAAAAACAAGAAATACAAACAATGAAGGAATCATAATTGTTACATAGTACATAAACATAGTAGAAATAAAGTAAGCATCTTTTTTTTTTTGTCAACCAGTATGTATCATTGTATCATTGTGATCACCAGTTCAGTTCCTCATAAGAGAAATAATGAGGAAAAAAACAAAAAAACTTAGTATGGTATAGACAAATATGAGCACAGGCAAGGAAGGGTTAGTCTGGTTTACTGCATGGGCATAACCAGTGTATTTTAAAGTGTGTTTTGAGCTTTTGTTTAAAGAGAGGCAAAGAAGAGAGTGATGTTAGTTCTTTGGGAAGTAGGTTCCAGTCTTTTCCCACAGTGTTAGAAAACAGGGAGTTTCCAGCCAAATTGTTAGTTTTGGTTATGCTAGCTAGAAGCTTGTTAGAGGAGCGTAGTATATCTAGGTTTTTATAGGGGATTATGAGATTGGATAGTATAGGAGTTCTATTAGGTTGATAAAATATCTTGTGGGCCATGGTTAGTTGGGAGATTTTTAGAAGGTTTTGAATTTCTAGCCAGCCCAGCTGCATGAGATTTAGGCAGTGGTGGGTACGAAAAGGATTACCCGTGGCAAATCTGGTGATGTTGTTATAGGCATGCTCTAGTTTGACAAGGTTATTCTTTTTGAGGTTAGTATATATGGGAGAGGCATAAAGAAGAGTAGAAATTAAATGGGAGTGTGCAATTTGGGTTTTAGCTGTTGGAGTTAAGAAGGATTTGATTCGATATAAGGAACCAATTTTCTTGTTGATAGTTTTAATGGTGTTATTTATGTGATTATCAAATGTAAGGTTGTTATCAATAGTAATTCCTAACAACTTGGTTGTGCAGTCAGGGTGTATGATAGTATCATTATTGGAAGTGATAGAGAAATCTATTGGGGTGGACTTATTGGTTGGTGTAAAAAGAAGGAGCTTGGTTTTCTTAGCATTAAGAAGGAGACAACGTTTAGTGAACCAAGTTTCAACTGAATTGAATACTTTCTGTGTCAGGGAATGTAGTGCAGATGGTGAGCTTGCTGAACAGATTAATGTTGAATCGTCTGCATATTGAATGCAGGTGGCATTTGGGATTGTTACATGCAGGTCGTTAATAAAAAGAGAGAAGAGAAGTGGACCTAGAATAGAGCCCTGAGGGACTCCCAGGGTGACAGGTAGAAGAGATGATATATTATCTGCCCAAAGAACTGCTTGTTGTCTATTGGTTAGGTAGGACCTGAACCATTTAATTGCTAAAGAGTCAAGGGCGAAGGATTCAAGAATGTTGATAAGAAGGGCATGGTTAACCATGTCGAAAGCTTTGGAGAGGTCAATAAAGAGAGCAGATGAGAGGTTGTTGTTATTGCGATTTCTATTTATAACATCTGTAAAGGATAGCAGGGCTGTCGTGGTACTATGGGATGGCCTAAAACCATGTTGGCATTTAGCTATCATGTTATTTTGAGTTAAATGGTTTAACAGTTGATGATGAACACGTTTCCATAATTTTAGCTAAGGGAGATAAAAGTGCTATTGGCCGATAGTTAGAGTAGTCGTATGAGTTTCCGCCTTTGTGAAGGGGAATGATATGGGAGATTTTCCAGATGTTAGGAACATTCCCTTCCTTAATGGTTCTATTTATGAGGATGGATATAGGATAAGAAATTACTTTGGCTGCTTTTTGGAGGTATTCAGAAGGTAGCTGGTCAGCAGAAGGGGTACAGGGCTTAAGTTTTTGGATGAGTTTGAAGAGTGGTAGAGACTGGTTGTATTGAGAAAGCAGGTAGAGTACTAGCTGTGGAAGTGGCAAGGTTTGAGCTGTCTAGAGTAAGTTGGCTTGCTAGTGTTTGTATGGTTTCCGTAAAGAAGGAATTAAAGGCATTGGCTGTTTGCTGGGGGGTGTTTGGGTCTGCTGGAAGTGGGGCTGGCGTCTGAGAGTGCCCTGGGGAAAGGAGTTTATTTATACTAGACCAAAACTTCTGGGGGTTATTTTTGTGGTTTTGTTGTAGTTTATAGTAGTAGTTTTTTTGTCGGATAGTATTGCCTTTTTTGTACTATTTCTCAGTTGCTTAAACAGTAGTTGCTCAGAAGTATTTTTGTTAGCTCTCCACTTTGCCCAGGATTTATTTCTAAGTAAGATTTTTTGTTTGGTTTCTTTGGAAAGCCAGGGGGCTGGTTTGGCTTTCATTTTGATGGTCCTTTTGTGTGCATGCTTATCAAGGATAGATAGAAATTTAGAGTTTAGATAGTCAATGGCTTGTTCAAGTGGTAGAATTTTTAAAGGGTTCCAGTCACAAGCATTTAGTTCATTTTGGAATAATGTTGGGTTGAAATGTTTGTTGGTACGTATGATTCTATAAATGGGGGGATTTGAGATATCATTTTTATGCCTAAGGATATAGGTTAAAGTATGATCACTAATATCGTTGAAATGACGATATCACAAATGAATACATGTATAAGTAGATGTGATATAAAAATTCAGTCAGTAAAATAAGATAAGCAGAGTACCTGTACACTGTCATAATATCATATGATATAACATTTTGATGAGGAAAATAATACACAAAAAGCAAAGTACAGTATGTACACTATGTTCTCTTGTTAGGCATGGGATGTGAAGGTGAGTAAAGCATAAGTCATCTGAGAATGCTGGTTCTTGAGGTAATCCAGAAGTCTAATGGTTTACTTCTGTTTTAACATGTCTTATGACAAAATAAAAGCTAGAGACACACATATTGCTTTATTCTTAGAATATAGTAAGAGCACATATTTTTGATATCCTAATCTGACATAGTCTGAAGTACAGGAAACCAGGAAATGGAAGGAGGAAGGGTTGGGGTAGTACCTTGAGTAGTCAGCTGAGGGACCCCATCAAAATGGTCCAAATTGGGCCATGCAATTACTCAGGCCAGTCCTTTCACATGGTAATTTAGTTTAGTTTTTAACCTTAAAATGTGTAGTATACTTCCTTTTGGCTACTTGAACAGATTTTATCTAAATATTTTTGCTGGTTGAACCATAAAACCAATGAATCATTATAAAGACTTTGGAATAACTGCATCCAGAAATTTGTCTTTTTGCACCCATATTCAAAACATTTGCTGAACAGCTATGGGTTGATAAGGCTAATTGTGAACATTTTTTTCACATTCTCCAGAGATATTGCTCCTTTTAGGAAGTATGGTTCAATTAGCCTTGTCAGCATTGTTTATAAAGGAACAGAGTATATCATTATGGATCTCAGAAGAAGTAATACCTTACAAGTTCTCAATCTTGACCAAGTTGTTTTTATGAAAGGTGGATCTTGCTTACTAAATATGGTGAATTTCCTTGAGAAAAATCACTGGGGCACTGGATAATGGCAGATCAATGCACAGTGTCTACATTTGAAGCTATCCCGCACCTTTGGATTATTGAGAAACCAAACAACTTAAATGCTAACATTCATGTAACTTGTTAGATAGCAAACTAGCTCTCAAGCAGGATGCAGACAGCCAGGGATGGTGGAAGACTATCCTCACAAAGGCAGATCAGCACTGATATCCCACAGGGTTCTGTTTTGGGGATATCCTCTTTGTTATATACTTTGCTGATGTCCAAACCAAAGTCAAAGGTCTCTGGCTGACTAAGTTTGCTGATGAATGCAAATTCAGAGCTGACATCATCTCACCAGATGACATCCGTATCCTCCACTTTAATGGATAATTATCTAGGTAAGTAGTTGTGATGGGTGACTAAACAATGATATATTTGATGGCTTATATTGGCATGCTTATATTAAAAATGATTACAATTAAATTACTAGTATATTATTATCTAATCTGAGCTATATTGGATCAACAGTTCAGTTGCTGGTTGTGGTACATGGAAATGAATGTTGACCTATTCTGTAAATGGTAAGATATAATAGTGTTCCTTTCATGGGATGAAAGAGTTTTTATTTTATGACCAAATGGATTTTTTACTGATTTTATGTTATTTGTAGAACTTGATATTGAGTTTATATTTTGGGAAAAACTAATGAGATTTGTAAAATAAATAACATTATTTTATTATGCCACATATTTTGGTTAATATTTAATTGAATTTTATATCTAGTTGATGATAACCACTGCCAAATTTGTATAGTTTTGAAGTTAGCAAGAGGATAACTTATTGGTAAATGAAAGACTACAATGTTAAATTGTGGCATTATTATTTAGATACAATAAAGATGTTTTTTCAAACCAAATGCATAGGAAGGCTTTGTACATGCAGGTCTAAATCTGAATACCATTTGAAGAAATAGTTAGGTCTAACAAGAAGGGTGTTTTGTTTAGACTGTAGAAAGTACATGTTGTGGGTCATCATGAAGAACCTTCATGTTATGGAAAAAATATTTTCACAAAATCAACTTAAAATGACTATGACGGGCTAGCTGATTATGTCTTAGGATACTGAAAAGCCAGCTATGTTGATAAATATCATTCTAGTGGCCAGACATACTCATGAATCTACATTTCTGGCTGATTATCGTCTGCAGTCTTTTGATATTTTTTAGGCCCAGTGCAACAGACAACAACCATAACCAATGTGTGCATGAATCACGTTCTTGACTATTGAAAGACTTACATGAAAATTAATGCATTTCTTAATAAAATATGCAAGTTTGAGTTGGTCCATTCTATATGAATAAGAAATGAAATAGTAGGGTCCAGCCATGCCCCAAAATATTTAAATTGGAAAAGTCTGGATTTGTTTAAATGACAGTTGACAAGTTGGCCAGAAACTACTTTTAATAAATGTGTTCTTGTATCAATTAATCTACAAAGATAAGAGTCAGTGGTGGTCTCTGTAAGGTGTGATTGCACCTCATCACCAAGGGTAGTAAATTTAATGCTGAAGTGGATTATCTGAAGAGCAGGGATGGGATATGAGGAGACCTTTGTCTTAAAAATGTTTCAAAATGACAACAAAATAGACCTTTGAACTGGTTTAGTTCATGAATCCAATTGATACAGCCACAGTCACCCAGTTACACTGCTCCCACTGAAACGTGTTTGGCTGGAAAAGTACATTTTTATCCTAAAACAGTATGAAGAGTAAACCTAAGCAAGCTTAGTAACGCAGTATTCATTATTTTGAAATACAAATAGTAATAATGAACAGGAAACACGTAGGATAGCTCTTTGTAAGAATAATCACAAGATTATGAACATAATTGGTTGCTTAAGCATTTGTTGCCTTTTAAGAAATCAGTACATAAATGAAACATGAATAAAATCTCTCTTCACAAAGCAATTAGGTAGATATACAGCTGTCTGACAAAACTCTACACTTGGCATTACCTTTCCCTCTCTCCCACAATAACTACATTTACCACACAGACATCTTCTCTAATTCTGGTATTTTCTCTGTAACGTAACATAATCTAGATATCATAAATCAACAGATATATATATCATGACAAATTTCAGAACTTTTTTATATTCACAGTATAAAACAATACAGTTTACATAGTGTTGAGTTGCTGAAAAAATAAAATATTTTTCAGTCTAAAAACAATCAGCAATATCATATTTATTGTTTAGAATGATTGCAATGCTCAATCCTGCAAGTAAAGCCATAGGAGAATCTACTGGAGTCATTTCTGGATTTTTTTATGGCCCACTCATAAAATAGGCAGTGATCTTCTCTGATATTTTAACAGTTTTGTGAGGGGCTTCAATTATGTATTTTACAAGGGAGTTTATGAACTTCTAGTCTGACTATATATAAAGTTTCATTGTTGAAGAAGCTTGTACATACTATCAATTCCTTGTTTTTTTCAGGGATCTTGGATATATTTGGGTAGTAGCTTGAACCATGAGGAATATATCTACCTAGAAAAAGGATAGTTTTAGATGGCAGTTTATAAGCAAAGGGACATGCTATTATTATGTGAATATTCTTTACATTTTTTGCCACTGCTAAGATATGCTGCCGGGTGCAGTTTGCTTTACTGAGCAAATCTTTACTGAAATGTATTGAGGGTGGTAGGTTGAATAGATAATTTGCTGAAGGCTTTTTACATATAGGGAACCTGTCAAGAGGTATTAGTTTTTTTAGCCTCTAATATATTTTGTGGAGGTCCTCTCACACCCTCCTCAAACAATTATAACTAAATTTGAGGTAGCCAATACTGGAGTAAGTTATAATTCCCTAAGTGACTATCTGTTCAGTTTGTTGGTTTTGAGTGACTAGGTTTTCATTTTACTCATTTGGGCCTTAGTGAACAGTAAGATACTGATAATGTGTTGGGTCGGTTGTCCTCTCCCACTAAAAAAATAAAATAAAAAAGAATGGCAACCGTGATCAGTTACATATGACTTCAAAAACTGTAAGTGCAAAATTTGACTCTGCAGGTATGCTTTGGATTTGTTTCAGATGTTTATCTTCCTGCATTATTCTATTGGTGAGCACTATGGTTGATAATTTTGTTTAAAGGTTTGTTTTTGTACTGATAGACTTGGTGTCAAATGATGCACATGTTTAACTTGCAGTTGATAGGCCTTATCTTCTGCTTGTAATTTTATATGTTAGTCTGAAAAGGCCAGAAAATCTGCTGCTAGTTTTTGTTTGTCCATTCATTTATATTTCAGACTGGATCATGAAAATTTGGTCCTTTGCAGCTAGCTCAACCAACTGAGAGTGTCTGCAAGTGGAGGCTATATTGTCCAATTGATATAAAACCTCAGTGGTTTGTTCTAAAGATATTAAATTTCAGTCTGAATAATGGGAAACTATCAGTTATGAAAGAGCTTTGAGCTATTGGGCAGCAGACCTTGATGATTCCTTTTGTTGTCATTTTGCCCAGTTTATTGGTGTCACACCAGTCCATATGATGACAGAAATTCTACAGCTTACCTAATTTTATTGGGTTAATGCGATGGCCTATCATATGTCCTATCCCTTTTTTATGTTGACTTGAGTAGATGAAAGCAAGACTTTCAGTCAGCAGCAGCAGGTGTCACTCATGCTCATACATAGTTTGCAGTAATGCATTGTCTTGTCTCATTCCTGGAAACACTGGGAAACAACCTGATATTGGGTGATTTCAATTATCCAAACATTAACTGGGAGAACTACTCAAGTACGAACTCCCTGGCCCAACATTTCCTACAATTTATAAACTCAAACGCCCTGGATCAACTGGTTAACACCCCCACCAGAGGTGACAACATATTGGACCTGGTCATCACCAACATGGGCGACCGGTGTTCCACACTGTTGGTGAACCCCTCGCTGGTTAGATCTGACCATAAACTAATCACTCTGGATATCCATATTCCGCCACCACCCCCGGTCAAAGAAACCACCGTGAAAAACTTTTCAAAAACAAACTTCACATTACTTAAGACTGACGTGGGAAATTTCAAAGCCCCTATGCTAAAGGATAGCTGCAAAATCCTTTACTAATGCACTCTACGGGCACCTACAAGAATGCATGGATCGTGCTATCCCAAACAAAACCAAGACTCACTCCTCCAAGAAAAGGAAACCATTCTGGTGGGCCCCTGCCATAAACAAGCTATACAATAGAAGGAGGAAACTAGTACAGAAAAGAGTAAAATCCCAAGAAGGGAAGACATCCCTGATTAGTATCAACAAAAAACTATGATCCCTCATAAAATCATCCAAGGCTAGCTTCAAAAGAAAAATTGCCATGGACTCCAAAGATAACCACAAGGCATTCTTTAGCTATGTCAAGAATCTAAGTGGCAATTCTCAGATCTGCTCAGAGTTAGTGCAGAATGGCACAAAATACACTGAACCAATTGATATAGCCAACATCCTGGCAGACAGGTTCAGTACAAACGTCACCCCCCTCTCACCCCCAAAAGGGCCCATAACTCCATAACTATACCAGAAGAATGTAGTGCCCCTGAAATCACAGACACTCAGGTTAAAACAGCCCTTTCCAAAGCCAAAAACACAGCATCAATGGGACCGGACGGTGTCCCAGGCTGCATCCTACATGAGCTCAAAGATGAACTAACCCCTCACCTAAACACACTGTTTAAACTTAGCCTCTCCACAGACTACATGCCCACAGAGTGGCAGACAGCAACGGTTATTCCGCTCCAGAAAGGTGGAGCCACAACGGACCCCGGGAACTATCGCCCTATAAGTCTGACTAGCTTGGTCTGCAAAGCTGTGGAGTGCATCATCATGGATCTCATTAACAGCGACATTGGAAACCTCCAAACACTAGACCCAACCCAGTTTGGCTTTGTTAAGGGCAGATCATGCCTCCTAAACCTGGTGGACTTCTTTGAGACAGTTACCAAGGCTATAGATGAGGGAAAGATGGTCCACACAGCCTACCTAGACCTCGCAAAGGCCTTCGACACTATTCCCCACTCAGGTATTATAGACAAGCTCACCAGTCTGAACATAAACCCCTATGTCATGAGATGGGTTGCCAACTGGCTCATGGACAGAACCCACATGGTAAGAGTTGCAGGAGCTAGGTCTGACTCTAAACCTGTTACAAGTGGCATTACCCAGGGCTCAGTCCTAGGACCCCTCCTGTTCGGCATATACTTCTCAGAGGTACAGGCAAGCACAGGAGGACTATGGCTCACCAAGTTCGCAGACGACTTCAAACTAGGGGCTATAATTGACTCTCCGGCTGACACAGACATCCTCCAAAAGGATCTCACTGAGACAGATACCTGGTGTCAAAACCATGGTCTCAAGCTAAATGCCAAAAAGTGCATGGTCATCCCCTTTGGAAAAAACAAAGTACCCACAAACTATCACATAGGTGGTAGCCCCCTAAATACGGAAGATGTAATAAGGGATCTGGAGACCCAAGTAGATAGTAACCTCTCCTTTGATAATCACATTGCCAATGTGGTTTGAAAATCTTTCTATGTGGCCCACCTACTCACAAAAGGGTTTGCATCCAGATCGAAAGAGATTATTGGGCCCCTCTACACATCACTCATCAGATCCATCATAGAGTACAATGCCCCATTTGGGATGTACCTTACAAGACACCTGCAACAACTGGAAAGACCACAGAAGTTCCTCGCCAAGAGGATCACTGGCCTCAAGCAGATGCCCTATGCAGCTCGACCAAAGAAACTCCAGCTGTACTCGGTTGCATACCGCCTACTCAGAGGTGATCTCTGCCTGACATACAAGGCCATGTCCAACCCAGAATTGATGGACATACTACACCTAAAGAAAACCATATCCCCTCGAGCCACATGCTCCAGGGATCTAAACCTCACCACAACAATAAATAGGACGTGCTGGAGGGATCGATTCCTGTCCCTGAGACTTCCCATGCTCTGGAACAAGATTCCAATCTACATTAGGCAGTCGCTAACCCTCTTCAAGAGAAACCTTGATGAGTGGATAGGAAACAAAAAGTTTACCCCAGGGATCACTTCAATGGATCTGCTGGACAGAGGCACAGGGGACTAATCTAAGGGGGCGGCGAAAGCCAACACATTCCAGCTAGGCTTATAAATGCTTTTGGGCAGATAGCCTAGTACCTACCTATGAACCTATGAACCTATACATGCACCTGTGTAGCTGGTGTGCTGTGTCAGATTAGTACAATGCTAACTGTTATACATAACGTATCCCAGTACAGACTATCAAGAAGTTCTATCCAAATATGGGAACATTTCTAAAAGATATGTTGATGACAAGGTCACAGCACTCAGATGTTGCTAGATAAAATGGTGACACATCAGTCAGCATGAGAAATGTAATGCTATTTAGTAACAAGAGAGTCACTGATGGCATTTTCTACAGAGTCTACTAATGACAGTGTAAATGGCCACAGTTGTTTGCACAGTATTATAATGTTTTTCCATCAGCAGTATGTATCACTGCTATTAGGTATTAAATACCCTTATAAATCTCTGTCATTCTGAAAGAAAGGTTAAATAGGCCAAACTACCATATGTATTTTAGTTGCAAATTATTTATTTATTTGTTTGTTTATTTATTTATATATAATGGTATTCTCAGGTGACATTGCTTCAAGAGATGAAGAAGTCACATCCAGAAGCAGTGCAGTCAGAGAATATCATTTAAATCTCCCAATGCTCGTCTTTTATTTCCTTTTGCATGCTTGGAGATGTAGTACCATATATCACTGGAGTTGATTTCCCTGTAATGAGATTTCAAAATAAGTTATTCTGAAAACTATTACAAAGAATGTTCTTGCACTGTTGTAGCAATTATTGCTATTAAATTAGGGTTTCTCAATTTTGCAATTTTAAATATGTAACACTTTAATTCATTAAACATCTCTAATCCTTGTATTACTTGTGCGAGTATTTGCTCATGCACATGTACACACGTGTGTAAAGAGAGAGGTAGATACACACCCGTGTGCGCGTGCACACACACACACACACACACACACACACACACACACACACACACACACACACACACACACACAAAACACATATATAAGTTTTGTTTGACCACTACAAAAAAAACAATTCCTTTTTGTGCTGGTATGGTAAAAAACTGTAAACCTTAATTTCCTTATAGTGAAGCAATGCATTTCGCTAGCATATGGCAAGAAAAAAAATAGAACTGCTGCCAGCTGATATTACATGCAGCTGTATACACAGGTCTTCTATATAATAATAATAATAATAATAATTTTGTGGGTGTACATCTATTGATCATGTAAGTATTGCTTGAATGGTTGATAGGCAAAAGCTTGAGTATTTAATGAACGCACACCTAGTTATGAATGATGGACACAATCTATTTCTTAATCTAATTATGTATTATTAGCAGGTGACAGTTTCACTTCGGAAGTATACAATACCCATGTCAACTATATTAGAAGAGAAAATTAGTAAATGCTGGCATTCACCGTATCAACATTCAGGTGACTATGGGTGATTAGATGATATAGTTTGTGGATAGATGTGTAGTTTAGTTATGAATATGAAATGAATTTCTGACATTATTTCAAATGTTTGTCACTATTAGACAATTCTGCTAGCAAACCATAACATAGATATATGACTGTGAAACCCACAGAGCTGTAGATATATTTGCTGTTTCATAATTCAAATTTATGTTTAACATTTGATTTTCATTTAATGCTCCTTCTTTGCAGACCTGGCTTACTTTTTTCTGAAATGACAAGCCATGTAGAAGAGGTCTGTGGTCTGCTATATTGACCCATTTTTATATGATTCTGAAAAAAAATTAGAGCTGATGATGAAGTTTAATATCTTAAGCAACCAACAGCACTGTAATAAGTGTTCTTCAGAACTTATGAACATCAGCTACATCTGCATACCTAGGGCTTATGATCAAAACCACATTTACCTTCAACATGAATGATACCGTACCAGCATATTAGATTAGATTGAACTCAAATACATGAAGGATACAAGTAAAATAGGTAAGAAACTGAAGCTAATAAGGTGTACCAGTCAATTAATATTTATAAAAAACTATGGCTGTTTTATAAAAAGCAAGCATCAATGCAAAAACTCTAGACTTTTTAAAGTGAAGGCAAAATCTCTTTTTCAGTAGGTTTCCTTTCAGTAGAAAGGTGTTTGAATGACATTGTTGCATTTTTTTTTTAGATTTCCCACCTTGCTTTCATTTCCAGTGCAGAATAAGTAAGCAAATATACAAATAAATAAATATTTGTAAATGTATCTGAAAAAAGAGTTGTAAAATAGTTCTCAATTTTTTATTTACACTATTATACAAAACAGTTTATTAAAAAGTTAACATTTGTACACATATATAATACTCTTCTAAGTAAAATGTCCAGCTGCTGAATCTTATGCTATTGCATAACAAGGATTCAGAAACATTTTGTGCTAGAAATGCTTTGATTTTGGTGCTTCATCTTATAGATTCATGGATTCTTAATGAACGTAAAGCCAAGGAATCCCTCAAGAAGCTTAACTACATCACCTAATAATAGTAGGAGAAAATTGTGATCAGTCATCTAGTCATCTAGTCATCCAGCCTGTTTTTAAGGGCTGCTGTTGTAATGCTGTGCATGGTATGTAAGGGCGGTTTATTTCAGACAGGGATACATTGGATTAGGTATATGTCCCGTCATCTGATGTTGGTAATGTGGTAGCACAGGTTTAGGTTTCTAGAGCAGGTGTTTTACTACTAGTTTTATTTAGGTGAAGGAGTTCAAGGAATGCAGGGATATTCAAAGAACTGAAGACTAATCAGCGCTCAAAACTCATGACACTGAATGGAGGGAGAAGGCTTTTAATCTATCCGAGTAGCTAAAGGTACTGATACCTGAGATCTTTTTGGTCAGGAAGTCTCTCTTCTCTTATATACCATCAAATGTACCAGTGGAATTTCTGGAAAGGCCAAGTCTGAATCAATAACATAATTAGATCATCTATACTGAACTCCTTAGAGGAAACTACAAAACAACTATCCCTGCAATACACATGTCTTTCATCGGCTACTGTAAGGTTCCACATATATTTCTTTTATGTTTCATATATATATATATATATATATATATATATACATATATATATAAACAAATACACCAACACGGACTAAATATCTTTCCCAGAAACAATAATATTCCAAACGCAATGAAACAGGAAATGATAACCACGGTCCAAGGCATAAAAATCAAGTTTATTAAAAGATGTCCATTTTGGGACTTGTTCTTCAGATCTTTAAAAACACTTAAAAAAATCAAGTAGAGGTAGTTGAGGGCTGGCTTCAGTGGAATATTATAATTAAGTCCCGGCTCTTTCTCTGCTTCCATCATTATTATCCAATGAAGTTCAGCTAATTCAGTTTTATTTGTAAAATCCCCTCCCTTTGGGCTTTCATTCACTACTTGTAGCACCATAAATAAGAAAGAGTGCCCTGGTCTGGATATTCAATGTTTAACCAACCCATTAGTCTGTTTACCACATCTTATATCACTAAGATGTTGTATTATGTGCTCTTTCAAAGTTCTATTACTTTTGCCCACATAAAATCCTTTGCATTTTGACAAAACAATATTCTTCATGCAGCAACTAGCATATCTTTTCAATGTACATATTCTCCCTATTACTGGATGTTGAAATATGCTGTCTGTTTATATACCTCGCACCTATTACAAGGATAGGTGCCTTCTTTACTTAATAATACAGGCTGTAGTTCTGTGTGGCCATCTCTTTGACCATAGCAGAGTCTACTTTTTAATGATTTAGCATTCTTGAATGCAAAACATGGTTTGTCACCCACTGTTTTCCTCAGTTCTTCACTTGTTGTTAACATGCTTCAATTATGCTTTATAACATCACATACCACTCCAATACTGCTGCTGTATGTTAGAGTTAGTTTAACGTCTGTATCTCTCCTATTCTGGTTCTCATTAGTAGCTTTTTCCTCTTTATTCACATCCCTATTGACATACAGTTTCCCTTTGCTCTGTTGTATGTAAATAGTTGACAAATTGATCTAACAACTCAACAATGTCTTCCCATAACATAAAAATATCATCAGCAAAGTGTCTATAAAAATGTATGTATTGCTTATAGTTATCTCCAAATGTATACATACATCCAAATATCTACATCTCCTCCTAGCTTGCCATTAAAATATTGGTATAGCTATTAGCACACGAGGTGCCCATAGCTACACCTTGTTGTCATACATAAAAGCTATTGTCATAGTTAACCACGTTGTTATTCAAGACCATGTTCAATAGAGAGCATATGACATTTACGGTACTTATTTCATAATGCCTCTTTTCTCTCACATATTTTCTCACAGAATCTAACCCATATGTATTGGGCATAAGTGTAAATAGATTCTGTACATCCATTGTTACCATCTGAATAGTTGTCAAATCACTAATTTCTTGGATGTTTGCCTTAAAATCAATAAGCAAGGCAAGATGGAAACAGAATTATTTAAGAAGACTAGTTAGAAAAACAATTAACTACATCTACATTGAGAATGTCAGCATCCAATATATGCATTCAATAATATTATAATAATAATAATATTATAACAGGGCCGTTGCTGAGAACATCGAGATACATACAAAAGAATGTAGATATGCAGTCCAAGAAAAAGTAAAGAGTATAAAAAGCTTTAGACAGACACATGCACATGCACGTGCGCATGTACACACACACACACACACACACACACACACACACACACACACACACACACACACACACACACACATGCCCAAAAGCCAAAAAAGCAAGGTATTTTTAGATCTAAGTTATTTTATTGGTCAGTTCTCTTGCTTCTTGCTATCTTGCAACAAATAAGCAAACCAACAAACAAATAATTAAACAAATCAAAATATCTAAATCTGAATAACCTTTTAACAGACTGCATGTATTCTGGCCATAACAATCACTATATTCAGATGCAGCTGTGTAATAAGTATATTTTATAATGAGTGTATGGATGGCATCTTCACAGAAATCTTTGAATCGTTAAAGCATGATTTCATTGCTCATTTTGAAGTGTTAGTGAATTTGTTATGATCTGAAAAAGTAAATTATATATTTAAAAGCAAAACTTCAACTGTAAAAAATGATATGCATACAGCTAAAATCCCAAAATTCAAATATTCTTTATAAAAAAAACATTTAAATGGTATTTAACAAATATACAACTCTTGAGACAAAATAATAGACACAAAGACACATTATTTAATAAGGTAGCAAGTCATTCCAACTGGGCATAAGTGTTCAAAAAGGTTATTAATTGAAAACTATTGTGATTTAACAAAAAAAATGACAATTCTGAAAAAAAGGTAGTAGGACATAACTACATTTTCATATTATTTTTCACACTGTTATATGAACTGGGGATAACACTTTGAATGCTGTCATAGGACAGTTGCATGAGTGCTCTGGTTTCATTGTGAAAATAACAGTTATGAGATCATTTTGTAAAATGTAGGTGTGCATTCTTACCTTTGATAATTCAGCAGCTATTATTCAAATCATCCATATTTTAACTTTATGACCTACTTCAGAATTAATAATGAAAGCTTTTCCATGTGTCTTTATATGTGATTTTGTACAGGGATGCAACATCTCTTACATGGCAATAAAATCAAAAATTAAGAGTGAAGGCTCCACTGCTTTATTTTCCTGCCTCTATACACATGCAAACACTCCCAAATTTGTTTGCTGTTGTATAAAATAGGGGACTTCAAGATGAGTATATTTGGCTGCTAATTTTCACTTATGTATCTTCCTGCAAGTAACTATAATAAATGTGTTTATTTTAATATCAATCAGCTCTTCATTAGCATGTAGTTATTATACTAGAAATCTTTGTTTCCCAATGTACATCCAATAACAGTTTTCTTCAATGGCCATCTGCTAGTGCACATCCTTCCTCAAGTTTGTGCAGGAGAGATGGCTTTAGACTATTTGTCAAGTGTAAACTAAATGAGGAAAGCTAAAACTATGTAGTGACTATAGCTTTGAGACAAATCTGTTCATTATGTAAATACTAGGTTATCAGTCTGCAGACTACTGCCAGCTTAGCCAATAACTAGAGGTTAGAATCAAACCCTGTACCTTGTATCACTAAGGTAAAGACCTTAACTATTGTGACAAATCCTTACCACTTAAATGAATAGTGGTTAACAACTCTGTTTAGGATAGCTGAAAGAGGCATGCAGGGACCCTGGATGAGATGCTTTTATTTTAACACATAGTTAGACAATGAAGACTCAACCAAGGCCACATCACTTAAACAGCAGATTATTAACTATATTAACAATATAGTGCTGGTCACATAGTATGTTTCAGTCCTCTTTTACTGAAGCTAAGATGTCTTTATGGACTTAATTATACATACAACTGAAAAAGAAGCAACTTTAACATAACTAGACCTATGTGAGGCACACACTTTTATAATAATTATGAGTTCATGTACTGAACCCTATTATTAACAATTTACATTTGGAATATCTCAGAGGCGTTTTAATGAAGCCTACAAACCATGAATATTTGCAGTCATTAACTGACTTCAGATTGTGCTTAATTTGATTTTAGCCATTGGGATCAGCAGCATTCAAGTCAAATATCCAAGGTAGTTTTGCTTTACAATTCTGTCTGTTAAAAAAAAAAAAACTTATTTATTTATTTTATTTATTTATTTATTTATTTATTTATTTATTTATTTATTTATTTATGATTTGTTGACCGGGAAAGTCCGACTAGGTTCCACAGAGCCTGTTTTCAGCGGAGGCCCGGGGAGAAATGCTCCAGATGCATGTCTTTGGAATTGTTGTAAATGTGTGCATACAGTAATAATTACTTCATTCTGCTACTAATATTTTTGCTAACACTCTCCTCCTCTGTACTTTCATATCATTACCATTTTCCTAACCTACTTTCTAGTTACCATTTTTAGGCTATTGCATGAAAAAGTGTGTGATTCTTTCTTGTTTTTATTACAAAGGAGACTTGTTTCTTTATTTAAGGTAGTTATTGACAGAATGTGAGTTCATGGTTTTCATCCATCATTTACATAATAGTAGAAACTGTCTCTTTAAACATGTGTCAGAGTGTCTTTCCTTTTAGTAAGTCACCTGCTATAACTACACTCATGATTATAACAGATGTGTACTGTTTGTCAGCCATCTCCTCTCTCATTGCTATAACAACTAGTAACCTTCTCTTACCTAAGCAAATTGAAAGAACTGAAATCTAACATTGTAAAATGTTTGCTACATTCATACAATGTTTAAATGTTTGTACTATGTAAGCAGTGTTAAATGTTTTACCTGAAAGTATATTAACTGTTCAGTGCTACCAAATTGTTATTTTTTTTGGCTGTCATAGGCAGCTCACCAACCTGGTTCACAAATTCATACTTACTAACAGGATATTATAACTTGATTTTGAAAGGAGTAGTATACATGAAGTTTTCTGAAACAACCTTGACAAAGGGAGATTGATACTACTGTGGAACTACATATCACTACTTTAAATAGATATATGATCTCAAATTATTAGAATGAGCAAAAACTGTGCCTGGATCAGGAACTCCATGACCTAGACTAGCATTCTGGACCATCTGACCCTTTTTTTGTTTTCCAAAGTAGGTAAATTATTTGCAATTTTATTGTAAATTATTTTCTGTTAATTATCTGGTTCATTCTCATAGGATCATAGGAGAATACCAGACTAATAACTCTAAAGGACCTTTTAAGCCTTGCCATAGTTCCCAGAAATATTGCATATATATTGGCCCTTAGAATTTGTGTGTGTGTGTGTGTGTGTGTGTGTGTGTGGGGGGGGGGTATATAAACGTTGGCATGAGCGGTCAAACAGTTACAAGCTTCCCCTTTCTAACAGAGACATAGTTACCAGAACTGGAGTGAATTTGTGATTCCCCATTACTGATCCAAGGTTCACTTCAATAACTGCAGGAAAGAATTTTGCAACCCATGCCTGTTCCAGAGAAGGGGTGGCCCCTGAAACACATACCTGTCCCTCCAGCATGTTCTATTTATGTTATAGGCAAGATTTAGGTTCCTTAATCTGGTGTTTCCAATGCTGTTTGTTTTGTGGATGTGACATAGGTCCATTAAGGCTGGATCAAAGAATACTTTGTAGGCCAGGCATAGGTTACCTCTTAGCAGGCAATAATAGATCGAGTATAATGTTTTGAGGCGGTCCACATAAGACTATGTATTCTTTTTCTGAGGAACCTATGTGAACAGCCCAGTTGTTACATATGCCTGGTCAGGTGCATGCTGATGGGGGCATTATACTCAGTGACTGGTCTTATGAGGGCACAGTACAACAGAATGATGATTTTTTTAGACTTGGACGCCATGCTTTTGCTTATACATTGTGCAACACAGAATGATTTTCTTACTACTGTAGACACAAGATGATCAAGAGCCAAGCCACTGCCTACACGTGCTCCCAAATGTTTGACTACTGGGTCTACTCTTAGGATTGCATTATTAATAGAGTAATTTAAGGAGTGCTGTCTTACACAAAGATGCTATCATGCACTTTTTGGCATTGAGTTTAAAACCATGTTATTAGTCTGTGCCAGGCCTTCCTGGAAGGTCTTGTGAGGATTCAATGACTGCACCTAATTTGCAATTGTCTGCAAACTTGGTCAGCCAGAGGCTTTTGACATTAGCTTTGACTGGAGAGGAGTTAATGACAAACAGGAGCAGTCCCAGTACTGAACCCTGAGACTCTCTGTTTGTGACTAGATGTTTTGTGGAGTTAGACTCCCCAACCTAACTTCTTAGGTCCTGTCTGTGAGCCAGTTGGCTATCCAGTTGGTAACATGGGGCTAACACGATACTCTGTGAGTTTGTTTAAAACACCCAAATAATATATTGTGTCAAATGCTTTTGGCAGATCAAGGTTGGCAGTGTGCACCATCTTACCCTCATCCATTGCTCAAAGAAGCCCACAAGTTGAATAGGCATACTCTGGCCTTGCCAAAACCAAACTTTGTTGGATCTAGTGTCTGTAGATTTCTTATGTCAGTATTTAAAATATCCATTATTATTCTTGCCATGGCTTTACATATTAGATTAGTCAAGCTTATGGGTCGATAGTTCCCCCGTGTCCATGGTTGGCCCACCTTTGTACAGTGGGATAACCACTGAAGTCCTCCATTCATTCGGCATGAAGCCTGTTTAGAGAATGTGGTCAAACAGTGATTCTAGTGGGCCCATAAGTTTATGTTTCATGCTGTTAAACAGACATCCTGGGATATTATCGAGGCATACCAATGCAGTGTTCTTGGTCTTGGAGACTGCCTTGAGAATCTGTTGTACTGATAGTTGGAGGATTTATGGATGTGGTTATTTCCTGAAGGGTGTCTTTGGGAATGAGGTTGGCAAAATTCAAGCTAACTTTGTTGACCAGTAGATTTGCTATATCTTCCAGCTCAGAGCAAGTGGCTTCATTAATAATTAATTCAGTACATTATTGTGCATTGCCCTTGAGATTGCAGACATAGCTAAAGAAAGCTGTGTGATTTTTCTTGGCATGGGAGGCTATTTTCACCTCAAATCTGGCTTTGGCTTTGGTAGGCTTGATATGCTTGATGGAGGAGTTTTAACCTTGCCAGCCACTGCAACTCCTAATTTTCACTATGATTTTTTTCCTTCTGTTGTACAACCTCTTGATGCTTGGATTCCACCAGTGTGGCTTGTATTTTGAGTGAGACCTGCACTTAATATGGGTGGGTACACCTATCCCTGTACAGCTGTTAAGAACAGTTGCACATAGGCAGACGTGTTATCAAAGTTGGTGGCATGAAATTTTGACACTGTCTCAGTTAGTATTGGAAGTTTGCCTTAGAATAATTCCTAAATGTTCCAAGGTTAACTGGGGTTGTATGTTTTATTTTTATTTCAATGGAGACAGCTTTATAGTCTGACTGGACCAATGAGGGCAGTGCATTAGGGATGGTGCATTGTTCTCCTATGTTTGTGAAGATCAAGTCAAAGCTTTTTGTGCCCCCAGTGGATGTAAGGACTAGCTGGTGCAGGGTATTTGTGTTTACAGAGTCCAAGAATCTCTGGGTATGCATATTAGAGGTTGTGTATGATTTCCAGTCTATAGTGGGGTAATTACATTCACCCATGAATATAATGCTGGGTTGAATGGGGGGTGTTTCCAAAACATTTAAGTATGTGATATAGGTTTCCTGAGTTATGGAAGGAGACCAGTAATTGCAAGGATATGATATGGGACTTCGCCTATGGTAATCTAGATGTGTAGAAGGTGAAATGCATTGTATTTATTGATCAGCCTTAAAGTGTGTATGTTTTTGATGTAAATTAAGACACCTTCACCTATTTTCCCTTCCTGTGCAGTAGGTGGTCTAAATGTAAAGAAAGGATTGTATCCCTGCACTGTTGAGGGTGTTCTTTGCGGCTTTAAATCAAGTCTCAGTAACTGCACAAACATCTACATTCTCTAGGGTGAGGAGAGCCTGCAGGTGATGGAGTTTCTTGTTTAGACGCCTGGCATTGAGTAGTAACATCTTTAGATGTTCTTGTTTCGGTTTTGCTATGTCAGAAGGTTTATCACATTGACAATGCCTAAAAAAATGGCACTGTTTGGGAAGAAAATGTTTTAGCCAATATATGAATGCCTAAAGCGGACTTCTGCTGGCCATCTCTGTCAAAGCAGCATGGTCTATCTACTATATCCTCCTAGGCTAACAAATATTGTACCCCCTTTGTATGACACCAAAACTAAGCCAATTGTTAAAGTCAATTATCTTCTGTTTATACTGTGGTGTCATCCTTGGAGGATGTAGAATGCCACTCAATGCTAGGCTCATACCAGCCAGGAGCACTGAGTCCAAGATCACCATCATTTGTTTCTTCATATAGTCCAGGGTGGTGTATCTCAGGTTATTTACATCCAGACTATGACTGATTCATTCTGGCACTTACAGTTTAATGACCAGAGTGTATGGGTGATCTATCAGATACTGGCTCCTGACAGACAATTCACCATGACTCTGTTGTTACTCAGCCTTGGAGTGGAACTTCTGTGTGTCTCACAGGGGAGCCCCTATGACCAAAATAATGGTCTGTGTGGTTGTTTGCCTTATGGCCTTAGAGGGTGAGATGCAGTGAGATGTGGCTGTATGTGTCATGATGGGTATTGTTTTGGTAGAGTGCTGTTGAGGTTGCTGAAGATATTTATTGTGGGTGCAACATCTGAGAGATCTTTGGGATTCAGGAAGATTAAATTTAAGATACTCAGCATGTGTGAGTCTATGTGTTAGGGACAACGCATGTGTGGTGGGGTATGGAGTGTGGGTTTCTGACAGCCAGTTTGGTATTATAAGTGCTTGTATGTGAGATCATTGTCTCCAGTGATTGTATAACTCCATCTGTCATATACTGTATCAATTTATTTAAGAACTGGTGGTTGTCAGTAAACATGAGGCAGTTGCATTAGGATGCCCATATCCTCCAAACTGGCGGCAGAGATAGTAGGAAAGTGCATATTAATAGCTCCAGATCTTTACTGCGTGTCCACTAGGGGATGATACATGAGAGGTCCAGAGTTGGCTAGCTTATGTGCTGTTTCAGTATAGACTTCTATCACTGCCTAAGATTAAACTTGTGGGGTGGTGGTCTTCAACATGTAAAGTAGTTGTTCTATGCACAACAAAGACCTAAGGAATTTTCAGAAGTAGTTTTATATGGAAAACTTCAATTCTAAGTGTTTGTGTCTACACAGATAAACTGAATAAACAAACAAAATTGCTTGTTTATAGGCTTTGTAATGTGAAACCACCAGGAGAAGCAGAAAATTAAAAATGAAACAGTATTAACCAAATGACAGAGAGTGCCCACAGAGTATAGAAACCAGCAAATGGATACCACTAATTACAAAGACACTTTAAGCTATTTTAAAGTGCAAGAACACAGTAAATAATGCAAATATACAGCAAACAGACACTACAAAGTATAAAGGCACTTGAAATGATTTAAAGCTCAAGGACACAGTAAAATAGTACAAAAATATAATATTATATAATACTAGCACATATATAAATCATAAAAAGTGCAATTTAAGCAAATGCATGTACTTATCTACCAAGGATGACACAGGATTGCAGCAAAACTCTAAAAAATCTCAGACATGGAACTGAGGGCATTGTGGATTCAGAGTTATAAGTATAAATTACCACAATTTGACAAAAGAAAAAAATTAATTTCCTAAGAATTGTGAACCATTGTCAGACACTATTTGCTCTGGTATACAATACATACAGAATACTCTACACAGCAAATACTTAAGGTTGTTATACAGAAACAGATCAGCATTCAGTTGTAACCACGAGAATTAAGGATTGTTTTCCAAAATCCACCACGTTTATGGCCCTGGCTCCTAAAATGCTACATGTTTTGCAGTTTGAATCATTTGCTAGTTTTCACCAATACATTATGTCATATGTATCTTTGAATTTAGTATTGCTTAGGTGTGTCATGTATCATTATCAGCATTTGATTACATAGCTGCTTAAGAATAATGACTTTATCTGCTTTGAATATCACTTCGTGTACATGTGATAACACATCTGTAAGAGGAAAGTATGTCTTGGGTATGTGGTGCGACTGCTTTACTCTATCTGTGGCCATCCTGTCATGATGGCATTTTATTGCAGTAATTACAGCTCTAGGGCATCACTTATGTAAGTTTTCAGCTTTTGCAGCTTCTCAGTAGTCAAAATAACTGATACAGTCCATGCTAATTCTAGGTCATTCTATAAGACAGCCTTTTTGGGATGTATGACATGTTCATAAGCCTCCCTAGCTTATATTATAGTATACTTATACTATAGTATAGGTCATATGTCTACAGCACTAATTTTATTATTTGCAGATATGCATGTGATCTGTGCAAATGCTTATTAAATATATATTTTTAAGTGGCTTAAGATCAGATTCCACCATGACACTTTTTCTCTGAAAGCAATCTTGGAGTTTCTGACATCCAAAGACATTTTTTCATCATAAGCATACTATTTCAGAGCTGGTACCATGGTCATTAATTTCTATTTCAGTTGATATGCGGACAAACATCCTATTGCCTTGTAGTTAGCAACCATCTTAATGGCACTGTAAAGTCTGATACATATTGAGTAAAGTTTGACAGATACTGTTTTATTCTCTTGAACCACGTCAGACATAAAATGACAGCAGACTTCTACCTATTCACAATTGCACAATCCTTGTCAGAGTCTGGTTGACCACCATTTTAAGTCAATACATATCCGATCTACTTTAAACAATAAACATATATTTGGAATTTAGCTTTGCTGAGTTTCATATCCAGTGATCTCAGTCTGTCTAACATCTTGCTTAATTACCTGCTGTGTAACACTTACGCCTACAATGCCATTGCTAATATTTGCTAATTCATCTAGACCTTTGATCATGTTTGCTGCAACTCCCTAGAACACTTCTGGGGTTGATGAGATTCCAAAGTTAGCCTCAAGACGTGGCTCAATCTAAAGACATGTAGCATGCACAGAGTTTGGAACTGATTTCATTCAATTTGATCTGTGACAGCCTACTGTTTGCATCAAATAGTAAAAAAAAAAAATCTGACATTAAGAAATGTTGCTACTACTTCAAAAGTCTGTAGGGGGTAATCCTTCCTTTTATAGTTCAATACAAATTATGACATTGTTCTGTTTTATCACTATCATCATACCTTTTATCAATTATGTTGGTTCTGTCTGCTTAACTCTTACTCCTAGTAACTTCATGCAGTTAATTTTTTCCATTTTAGCTTTACATACACAAGGTATTCTAAGTGAAGCCTTATTCACAGCAACTGTATGAGATGATATTTATTTATATGGTACTCAGTCTGTAGACATCCTAAAGCTTCAAAGAGCTTATCTTACCTTTACAGAATTAGCTTCCATATTTTTCACTACAATTTTTCTACCCACTGACTTTTCTTTTTATACCTTTAATGAATTTCTAATCACCGATACATTTTATTGCATTTTTGCTGCTGTAATTGGTTGTCTGTCAGTAAAACTAGGCTGACAGTTGGCACAGAGGATTAAGGCTCTGAGCTGTTAATGAGCTTCTTCTTGTAGTTGATGGCATATACTTTGATTTCTTCCAATCCATTGGCTTATTATGTGATTTTGAGTAAGTGACGTGACCAGACAGTGTTAGAAGGTCATTCATGAAAAGGGACATTTGTGGCCGGTGGCCTTACCTAGCTAACAGATGTATAAAAGGTCTGAAAGCATACACTTTTTATATTCACTATTTTTCCACCATTGGATGGCATTAAAATTAGATTAGAAGTGCTATAACAGTTGAGCAGGGCTGTAATCTTGAATTCTCTGAAGTCCTTCATGCACTTTCACTAAGCTTTATGTTACCACCTGCTGCACTCTAAGTAGACATTGCATTTTTATCACTCAGTCCAGAAGAAAACCTCAATATTCATTCAGGTAAAATGAATTCTGTTTGTTATGCGGAGTTTTGCACAGACATCTCAGCCCAATATATTTGGGTGTTTTAGATGAGTTTGTACACACAGCTCAACCATACCTGATCTGTTTATAGAATAAGACAGTGCGATACATGCAGACTTGTGCAGTTTACAATTTAAATGTATCATTTTATAAGACAATTCAGCTATGATACTGATTCCTACACTGGTGTTCAGTTTAAACAGCTTTTCAGACCAAACATAATTTCTGTCTTCATTTCAAGCTTTGATTTTATATACAGTTGCTCTATCACAGAATGTATCGAAACTGCATTTAGCATGCATGTATTTACTGAATAATTCATAATGCTGTGTTATGACCCACAACCCTACAACATAATGCAATAGTGCCATTAAATAGTTTAACTTCTGACTGTTGATCTATCTACATATCTATCTAGCTATCTATCTATCTATCTATCTAGCTATCTATCCATTAAGAAAACAGCTTTTGCAAGCATAAACCATTCTCGAATCTAGCCCATGACTGGAGTTAAGTCAGTATACATTAGAATAAAATGGATTTATGTGATGAGTTTCTTAGAGTGTAACAAGATTTGTAAATGGACTTGTACTGAATGTAGACACCGCAATAATTGTATGTATTTATTTATTAGCTAGTTAGTCATTTTTTTTTAAATTTATTTTCTGATACAGAGTTACCAATGCTATACCTCTGGTTTGTAACCCAATCATTCCTGAGAATCTCAGCTTTAATTCTGATCCAGGGAATTTAATGTGTTGAATAAGCATCTCAATCTATCCCTTGTGTTTGTCAGTCTAAAACATATAAAAAACATACCTCTCAACTGTCCAGATTTTCACACAATGTCCTGATTTTTGACTCACATTTTTGGTTTGCTCCTCATAAAATTTGTAGTTTTTTTTTATTTTTGCGGCAAATCAGTGAGGTTTGAATTCACTATATAATGACAGGCATTTGAGTTTCTGACTTTATATCCTTCATAAAATGCATGGTAACACAAGACCTTTTATTCTAACAACTTTCTAAGTTTACAAGAGCTATATTTAAAATTTTCCCTATTTTGGGGGCTTTGTCCCTCAATTATTTTTGTCTTTGTCCAGATTTTTTGTGCTAAGAGGATGAGAGCTATGATAAAACTGCTTGGAAGGTCATAATACCCACCACACAGACTTCTTTGTTAGTCTTTGCTGCCTCATGTGCGCTGTGCAACCCTAGGTCTTCTAATGGAAGTTCATCTGCTGGCCTCTGCCTCCTGCACAGTCTTTTATAATGTCATCTCCCCTCCCCCCACAAGGATTACCAGCTTCATCTACTTGTGTCTATCTTCCTAGCTGGAGTTTTTCAGGGTACAAGTCAGCCAGCCAGTCAAAATAGGTCTGCTGGCAGTGGTCAGTGCTAAAATGTCATGTGTGTTTAGTGCTGATGTTTTTTAATAACCTCTGGATAATAATTAAGCAATAATCCATACCTAGGTGTGGGTAATAGAGGCTGTTCCCATAGGTGGCATAATTTGATAAAAATTGCAAAATCTGACCAGACAAAGCCAGCCTTAAGTAAATCCTGTATTACCCATAAAAAAGTACACTGCTGTTATTTTGAAATGCCCATACTAAAAAAAAAAGCAGAAGATTACCTTTTCAAATAATGGAACTGTATGTTAAAACTTCTTTCATAACCTTTTTATCTCTGAGAATGGATTTCTAAGTAATCACTAATGCATGTGTGGGGCATGCACGTCTCAATGTTTATACAGTGCATTATGGTAAATGGAATTTTGTGTCATTTTCTTTGAAGTGTCAATGGTGTGCATGCACCTTACTGCTTAGATGAAGACTTCTGATGTCCCAGGGTGAGCTGAATTAAGTTTTAAACATTTTGGGAGTTTATTTTTTTACCTGTGTTCTGAGGGCGGTAGACGTTTTTCTTCCACCTAGCAGATAGTTGTTTCTTTTCTTTGCTTAATGCAGAGAAAATGATGGGTGTTGTTTTTGTGTTTAATGCCCACAGATGGACAAACTTTTTGCTCTGGGTCTATTAATTGGTTTACATTGTATACCTTCTTAATGACTAAATTATATCAGTTCTAGCATCAATAATATGTTAATATACATGGAATAGTCATAGTTGTTTAACTAACTAATCTTTTAATTTCTAATGGTTTTCTGCACTGTAGAAACATATAAATAATAAAATACACAGTCTGTAATATGTTTCAGAGAATTGTTTTACCTACTGTGCCACAATTTTGTTTAGGAATAAACTGTAACCATATGGTGATTTCCTATATACCTCCTATGACATTTGGGCATTTGCTTACATATGAAAGAGTTCCTGCTGGATTAAATGTATATACTGGGAAACTTCTGCAGGACCATGCTGTAGATATATTCATTGGACAAAGTTACACTACTCATAACACATGAATGTGTTATTTATTAGTATTTTAGTCGGATCATGATGATGCATTCTGAACCCTGGAATGTGGTAATAAATCAGGCTTATCCCTCATGTCCTGCTTTACAGTTTTATTAGAATGTGCCTGACAAATAGCATATCCATCTGACTAACTGAGAAACAAGAATTTCTGCTTAATGTTTAAAGCATCAAGCTATGTCAGATGATACGCCTTTTCCAAACAAGTTTAGGGAAAAATTACACTTATGCTTGAAACATCACTGTTCTACAAGTGGCTGCAGTATGCATTGTAGTAAAAAAGAATTACAGTGACAGCATTTGCATTTTAATAGTCAGTTCCACCAATCAAACAAACAGTACATTTTTACCATTTCTATCTAGACAATGATGGATTTTCTTGACTATTTTTTACTTTTATTTGGAAGCTATGCTTAGCACTAATAGCTAAAATAATTTGAAAATAGCTTGATCTGCATTACAGTAAGATAAAGCCGTAACTGTAACTGTGATGACCCTTGGTCTTGGAAGCATAGACATGGAGAATCAAGCTGGGGGGAGGTGTAAGTGAGTGGCAAAGGACAGACCACCCATCATGGATGGAGAGAATTGACTAAGACCTGCTTTAGCAACGCTATCTAGGGAAGATTAGAGAAGGGCATTTCAAATGTACAGGAAGTCAGAAGCATATGCCAAGCCAAGAAGGGCTTATGCTGCATCCAAGCATTCAGATGTTAAGAAGTGTACATCAGTTCTGACCACAACAGAGTGAGCAATGCATCATAGTTACTGACCTACAGAGGAAGGGTTGTAGGCCTAGCATGCAGAAGTCTCAGCAGATGCTAAAGAGAAGACCACATTGAGACTACCTTAAATTGTCTACCTTACACATGGAACATAAACCACTGGTACTGGTTTGCTCCCACCTTATTGTCTGTAGGTAAGGTAGACTTATGGGCTAGAAAGAGAAGTGGGCAGAGCAGATAGCCAGAATCTGCTCCCTCAAAAAGAAAAAAAAAAAAAAATAAGAAAAATAAATATAACTCGTATGTTTGTCCAAAAGGTTAAATTTCACAAAACAGTTACCTGTATTCAATATTCAAAGGTGTAACCATTATATAATATATTGCAACACAGTTTTCTCTTAGTGTAATTATTTTTTGTTCCTTTCACATCTCCTCAATAAAAGACATTAGTCTTTGTTAAGAGTATCTTGTTACCAAAACTGCTAACAGCATTATGGGATGAAGGTAAAATGGTACACACCGCATACCTCAACTTGGAGAAAGCTTTTGACAAAGACCCCCCCCCCATTCAGGCATAGTAGAAAATAAACTGGTAATAAACTCCAATGCCACCCAGTGGATTGCCACCTTGCTCACAGATATGCAGGAAATCAAAATAGGGGAAGTTACTTCCACAAAGAGACCAGTCAACAAAGGAGTCCCCTCAGGGTTCTGTGCTGGATCTCTCCTGATTGGCATCTACTTCTCTAAAAAAAAAAAAAAAAAAAAAAAAACAGTACCAAAGGGCTGTGGCTACTGTTTGCTAAGAGCATTTGAATCTCTAAATGACTTAGCCATCCTGCAGGAAGGCTTATCTCAAATAAATAACTGTGCCAAAATCTTGGACTGAAACCACATACCAAAAAAATGCATTATTTATCTACTGGGAAGTCATCTACCTTGGTGAGCTACTTTATGAGAATTATGTTCCTAAGAGATGACCCAGTTGTTTGGGATTTGGGAACTTATGTGGATAGTGACCTAACTTTTGACCATCATGCGTCCATTGTCATAAGAAAGTCCTTCTATATTGCACAGTTTTTAAACAAAAGGATTGTGTCTAGATCTAGGACTGTCATTGTTCCCCTTTACTTACCCCTTGTTAGGCCAGTTATTGAGTATAATGTCCCCTTTGGCATGTATCTGTCAAGATACATGCAACAACTGGAATGCCCACACAGAAATACCTTACTAAAAGGATACAAGGCCTACGCAACATGTCCTACATGAACCAACTTAAAGCCTTGTCACTATAATTGTATCCTACAGACTGCTAAGAGGTGACCTGTGTCTGGCATACAAGGCATCCTGTGATCCAGTACTGATGGATTTACTGCACATTAGTAAGTCAAATGGTATCAGAAATACTTGGTCTATGGATCTAAACCTCTTCTGCAACATCAACATAAAAGTTTGGAGGGACAGGTTTATCTTGCAGAGGTTACCACTGCTCTGGAACAGACTCCCCATCCATGTAAAACAAAGCTCATCCCTGCCATATTAAAGTGCAACTTGGATCTATGGATGGGAAACAGAAAATGTACCCCAGGGCTACCTCCTGTACTACTGATGGACATAGGCAGCTCTTAAATGCTCTATCAATGTCCCTGACAACTTTGGCATTCTGGATACAAGTATTCAGCAATCTGAGGAGTCAGAGCATTTAGAAGGAAAGAAAAAAGGACAAAGTTAACAACAAATAACAAGGAAGAAATAATGACTGATAAATGTGTGTAAAGTAAAGAGAATACATAGTAAAAAGGACACTGCTTTGTTACATAACACACAGATTACAGAAAATGATAACATTTTTCTATTGAAAACCTTCAGTCTACAGAAAAAAGCAACATTTTTCCGAAAGAGAAGGTATTAAAAAGAGGCAAGGGGTAGGTGAAAAGGAAGAAGTGAGACTTGAACATGGAAGGACTGAAGAACATTACTGTAAGAAAAAAAGATGAAAAAGACAGACATTGACTACATGGCTCAAGCTGTGGATGTACAAAGCCAGCTGGATAAGAATTGTATGCTGCAAATGTAATGAGCAATTAAAGCAGACGGATTAATAAGACTAATGGTGATGAAGATCATTCCTTTGTTTCAATTGATAGACAGATAATACTGAATTAGAAGTTGAAGATTCTTCAGATCTGGTCAGAAAAAAACATTCTTGTAATTGGAGATTCAGTTATTAGAGGAAGTGAAGATGAACACTGACTAGTGTTATGCTTGCCAGGAGCAGAAACAGAGTATGTGAGACAAGCCTTGGAATGCCTTAATGTAAGGAAGTAGAGATCTGTTTTTATTCGTGTCAGTACTAATGGTCTCATCCTCAAGGACTCTCTGCCTGTTAGTACAGGTGTTGGGATGTATGTTTCACAAATCAAACATGGAAAGGAGAATCAGGTCACCATGAATGAAAAGATTATTTGGGTAAATTCCGACAAGAAAAAAAATGTCCCATTTTAAAAAATGGAAATGTATAAAGCATCCGAGCCTAATTTTGGGCACACATTTGTTCAGACAGGGTCAGGATGGCGTGCATTTGTCAACATCAGGGAAGAGAACTTTTACAGCAAACATTTTGCAATATTTTAACACTCCAACTCCATGTGCAAAATGGGAAAAAGGGGTTGAGATTGGATGGATGCATTTTGCGATATTTGACAAACACTAGCCAGGATTTTCGCAAGGTCAAAAATGTAACAGTTCACAGATAGCAACATTTGATGCATCTCTGATGGTTGTTACTGCTAGGAGCATTAATAATAAAGTGTTTTTCTTTTTTGGAAAAGTTGCTATGTTCACACAAGATTGACATTGTTATTGTTTGCGAAACATGTTTAAAAACAATGACCGGAAACAAGTTCTGTCAGGATATAAATGTTTTTACTGTAACAGACATGCTAACAAAAATCAGGTGGAGCTGTTATGATAGGGATTAAAGATTATTGTGGGTTCTATGATTATTTCATATTCAGTGATAACACCAATACTATCCATTGTGTAGCTATGACAATAAAGACAACCCTGAAACATATTACAGTTGGAGTCTATAGACCGCCAAAGTCAAGTGCTGATGACCTAGAGGAATTCATACATTTCTTACATGAAACACAGGAAGAAAAATAGTGTTTGGGGACTTAAATTTACCAGAAACAGATTGGAATAATATTGATTCAACAATGTTAGTAAGGAAATTATTCACAAAGTATGTTCAGGAATAATTGCTTCAGATTGCAAAAAAAAAAAAAAAAACTACCAGGGGAAGGAACATACTAGACATTGTTTGTGTTCCTAACGAAATTACTGTTACTTCATGTCAAGTTTTACCACCATTGATATGCAGTGATCATGGGGTTATAAAGGTTAATTTGTTGCTAGATAATTCTGCCAAAGTGAAATCTAAACTAATGCACCGAAGATCGATTACAGATTATATGGAAGCAAAAGAGTTACTGTGTAAAACTAATTGGAGTGATGCATTCAGTTAAAAAACTGCAGCAGGAATACTGAAAGCTTTGAAAGAGAAATTGAGTTCAAAAAATCAAAAAATGTTTAACATCAGCATCTAGTAATACAGCATCAGGAGAATATATTTCCATAAGAACAAGATACCTGATTAAGGTGAGAGATAAAAAACTTAAGAAATGGAAAAGAGGTTGAACTACAACTTTGAAAACTGAAATAAACAAGCTGAACAAACAAATTAATAGTATGAGACAAGATCAAGAAAATTTTGAATAAAATTTATATAAAGATATTCAGCATAATAGGAAACCATTTTATAAATACATAAGATGCGCAATGAGTAAAGACATACAAATTGATAATCTGCGTGTAGATTCTAAAATTTATTCTCAGACAAAACAGATTATAAATATATTTACAAAATCCAATGCAAAACAGTTTGGTGCCACAAAGGGGATGATAAGCTGTCCTAGTGACATCCAGGTAACCTCAGATACTGAAATCAAATTAGGTTATATTGAAAAAGAACTATGCAAATTGGATCCAAACAAAGCACGGGGGGGGGGGCAGAATTAATGATAATGACCTAAGAACATTTCAGCAAGAACTTACAGTACCATTATATCTATTATTCACTAGGTCATATAATTATGGGGAGATTCCTGAAGATTGGAGACATGCACTTACTAAACCTGTCTTTAATGGAAAGGGGAGTAGGACAAACCCAGAGTCATACATACCCTTAAGTCTACTTTCATGTTTTGGAAAATAATGGTGAAGGTAATATTGGGTAAGTTATTGTCATAAATGGAAAGGTTGGGACTTGAAATCTCATTTCAGCAAGTATATACTGAAAATAGATCCATTACCACCTGTAACATGATGCTCTATAACAATGTAATAACAGCTGTGAATGAAAAATTGTGCTGTGATGTAATTTATATATATTTAACGTCAGCATTTGACAGAGCCATAAACAAAGCACTCAACAATAAATTAGAACAAGTAGGTATTGATGTACTCTTGATAAGACAGATAGTTGCATGGCTTACAAATAGGACATGGCATGTATCGTACAGCAACTGGAGAGGTGAGATCCTTGGTTACAGTCAGGGTGTCCCACAGAGCTCTGTCCTAGGCCCTTACTTGTTTAGATTGTATCTTTCAGACCTATCTTTCTCATCTGAGGTGTTCTACAGTCTGTATGCATATGAACTGGAATTGGGTAAACTGATTACATGTGTTACGGATAGGGCGTATCTGAAAAAAAACGTGACTACGTTGACCATTTGGGCAGAGGAGAATAATATGCTGACAAATACATCACAAACTAAACATATGACATTTGGGAGACATAAACTGAAAGGTGAATATTTAATATGGCGCACAGTGATTGAAACTTGTAGATTATTTTAAGAACCTGAATATATGGGTAGATCCAGCTTTGAGTTTTTCTAATCATGTCAACCAATTTGTTAATAACAGTGATATAACTATAGTTTGTATAAAAAGATTTATAAAGTCTAGGAAATCAGAAATGATGACATCATTTTTTTGTTAATTACATTAGACCCAAACTTGAGTATGGAATAACAATACGCAAACCTTATAAGAAAACAAGCATGATTAAACTGGAAAGAGTACAGCAGAAATATGCCAAGGACATCCATGGATGTGAACATTTAAGTTATTATGAAAGACTAAAACATCTGAACTTGTACAGTGTCTATTAAAGATATTTAAGAGGAGATTGTATTCAGCTATATAGAGCATTTAGAGACAATGACTTCTGGGAATGTTGGGATTATCAAAAAGCAGAAGAGAATCATCAGACAACCTATGCAGAAGATTTAATAGGAATGAGAAGTGTACTAACTGGTTCTCTGAGAGATCAACTGATGCATGGAACAGACCACCAAATTACATTAACACAAGCATTAGTTTAGATATCTTTAAGAACATCCTGGACACTTATTATGGGATCAACTATTTTGGTATAGTGACAGGCTAGAAGGGCATTAATGCCCATGCTTGAAATGTATGTATGTATGTATGTATGTATGTGTGTATGCATGTATGTATGTTATACCATGCATGGGCCCCCTTCAAATGTTCTATGGTATGACTCCAGTTATTCTCACAAGAGGTAATATATAATTACTGACCACAGGTTGGGTAAGTCCAAACCAACACCAAATGGAATAGGTTAATTCATGCACCAAAAGGGAAACTGGCTAGGCTTAAAAAGCCCACAAGGGCAGCTAGCCTATAACTTACCTATGAACCTATAAAGAGCACTTCTGATTATTAGTTATGTATTCTAGAATTAAATTCATGATGTCTTGTTGAGTCTTTGATTGCTCTAGCAAGAAACACTGAGATTTCACAAGTCGTCTTTTCTTCCTTGAATAGATCTGAAATGAAAATTCTAGGTGCTGGCATGCGTCTTGAAAATATTATGTAAAGCAAACTATGGCATTCAACGTATATTTTTTCATCTATGACTTGCTGATAGAGTTGTTTTCTGCTTTACCTGATCCATTTTGTTTTCTGTTTCAAGAGCAAGAACACTGCATCAATGGGCCCAGACAATATACCAGGATGCCTTCTAAATAGCATGAAACATGACCTATCAGGGCCTCTGGAATTACTATTTAACTGTATCCTCCAAACAGGCTTCATGCCTCATGAATGGAGAAAGGAAACAGTCATCCCTCTGCACAAAGGTGAGCCAGCTACAGACCCTGGAAACTACAGATGCACAAGTGTCACTAGTCTTATATGTAAATCCATGGAAAGAATTATCATGGAGATGATTAATAGAGATATAGCAAACCTCCAGTCACCGAACCCAACCCAGTTTGGTTTCGTCAAGGGCAGATCATGCTTACTCAACCTGGTGAACTTCTTTGAGAAGGTCATCAAAGCAATGATGAGGGCAAAATTGTTCACAGTGCCTACTTTGACCTGGCCAAGACATTTGGCAAAATACCCCACTCGGGCATTGTTGACAAACTCAAGAGGTTAGGTACAAACCTGTATGTCACCCAGTGGATAGCCAACTGGCTCACAGACAGGACCAAGGAAGTTAGAATTGGGGAGTCCACCTCTACAAAGAAGCCTGTCACAAGTGGAGTTCCTCAGGGATCAGTCCTTGAATCGCTCCTTTTTGGCATTTACTTCTCAGAAGTCAAGGCCAATGTCAATGGTTTCTGGCTGACTAAATTTGCAGATGAGTGCAAATTAGGAGCTGTCATTGAATCTCACACTGACACAAATGTTCTCCAGGAGAGGCTGACACAGACAAACTACTGGTGTCAGAACCATGGAATAAAACAAAATGCCAAGAAATGCATAATAGTATCCTTTGGGAAGTCATCCATCCGTGGTAACTATCATATTGACAACACACCCCTTAGAGTTGACCCAGTAGTCAGGGACTTAGGGACACACATAGATAGTAATCTAGCCTTTGACCATCATGTGTCTACAGTGGTGAGGCAATCATTCTATGTTGCACAACTTATAAACAAAGGTATGGCATCTAAGTCCAAGGAAGTCATTATTCCACTGTATTCAGCATTCATCAGACCTATCATTGAGTACAATGCCCCCTTTGGTATGCACCTAACCAGGCATATCCAACAATTGGAACATCCACAGAGGTTCTTCACTAAAAGAATACAGAGCATAAGTAAAATGTACTACACAGACCACCTCAAGGCCCTATCCCTATATTCTGTCTCCTACAGTCTATTGAGGGGAGATCTATGCCTGGCATACAGGGATTGGCAGACCCCACTCTAATGGATATTCTGCATATCCACAAAACAAAAAGCACCAGAATTACCCATTCTAAAGGCTTAAACCTTAACTGTGATATAAATGGGACCTGCTGGAGAGCTAGGTATGTATTCCAGAGACTACCCTGTCTATGGAACAGGCTCCCAATCCATGTGAAGCAGAGCTCCTCCCTAACCCAATTCAAGTGCAACTTGGACAATTGGATTGGAAACTGGAAATTCATCCCTGGTTTGGCACCATGTCTCTAATGAACACAGGTAACCTGTAAGTGGTTAATCTCCCAGGCCCATGCTTACACCTATCAAGGGTATCAGAACTTTTCAGAGATTTGGGATGCATGGCTAGGCTTAAAAAGGCCCTTGTGGTCTTTAGCCTAGCAAACACCTATGAACCTATGAAGAAAACTGCTTGGCCTAGTGTTTATTTTTTCTATGTAAGAAGTAAAGACTTAAATGATCTAGGCTGCACATTTCATATGTTTTTTCATTGGTTAAATTGTATATTGAGCGATACTTAAATACACAGTGAATTTCTGGGCCTTTATCTTTTCTAAAAAGATTCTAAGCCTGCATAAACTAAAGTATAGCTGGTGATTCCCGCTAGGTGAGAAAAGTAAACCTGTATTTTTTTGTCTTTGACTTGCTGATAGAGTTGCTTTCTGCTTTACCTGCTCCATTTTGTTTTCTGTTTTAAGAAATCTACTTGGGCTAGTGTTTTTGTTCTATGTGAGAGGTAAACACAATTAAATTATCTAGGCTGCACATTTCACATGTTTTTTCATTAAATTGTCTCTTGAGTGATACTTAAATACACAATGAATTTCTGGGCCTTTGTGTTTCTAAAAAGATTTCAAGCCCACAGAAACTAAAGTACTGCTGGTGATTACCTGCTAGGTGAGGTAAGTAAACCTACATTTTTGTCTGTGACTTACTGATAGAGTTGCTTTATGCTTTACCTACTCCATTTTGTTTTCTGTTTTAAGAAATCTACTTGGCCTGGCTGGTGTTTTTTTCTATGTGAGAAGTAGACACTTAAATTATCTAGGCTACATATTTCACATGTTTTTCATTGGTTAAATTGTCTCTTGAGTGATACTTAAATACACAGTGAATTTCTGGATCTTTGTCTTTTCTAAAAAGATTTCAAGTCTAGATAAACTAAAGCACTGCTCATGATTCCCTGCTAGTTTTTCCTACCTGCCCTTCCCTTGGTTGATCTGTTTTTTAAACATGGTGATTTTAAGCTGCCCATCCCTACTATAAATTGAGCTTAATTAGTTCCACCCTTCCTACACTGCTGTTGATATCTTAAATTATTTATTTGCCTTTCCTTGTGCTTATATTGAAAAAGTGCATTTTGCTTCATCGTTGTCTGCTGTACTGATTTACTTGCTCTGAATTCATTATCTAGCTAGCTGTTAGATAAATTAGTGTCTATTTACACTCTAGCACATACTTGTTTTTTCATCAAGAGGTCAGTGGATTATTCATCTAATACACTGGGAAGCAACCTGGTTGGGTTGGGGAAACACTTGAGACTTCTGCATGTAGTTTTGTTGGCTAAAAGGATTATTAATCAGTTTATCTTGTTTTAAGTGGCAGAGCATCTGATGATGTCTTTAGTAGTAAGACGAAAACGAGGTGATAATTGTTAATGCGTTTATGTGCATTTCTATTTTTGTATGTGTTTGGATTTATTAAAATGTTGTGTATTCGTATCTGGCTGACTTCATTCCTGGGTGCCCTGTTGAACCTTCAATGAACCTATGAACCTATTAAAAAAGAAATCTGGTATGCACAATGATACAAGTGGGTGAAATGCTCCTTTTTTCTTTTAGTGGAGACATATAACTTTTCAGTTTTGTGAAATGAATCATATTTCAATCCCTCTAAGTAAATTTTGACATGTTACAGAACTTTTGAAATTTGCATATTATTTAAGATGTGCTTAGAAAGATAATTTGTCCTGTCTTGTTGGAATTCATGTTAGTTGGTAACAGTGAAGTAAAGAAGTCACAATAAAATTACTTTACCAAGATGTAATACCAATAAAGCTTCATAGGTAGTTACTACACTTGCAGTTGAGGTGATCCCTGAAGATCCTAGCCCAATTTCCCCAAAGCATTGTCTGGTTAAGTGACTTGCTCAAGGTTATACATTAGGCAAATGAAGAATGAGGGTATCAAACCCTGGACCACAGAAAGTAGCTTTCTTAGAGCTGTCAGACAAAAAAATCAGCTTTTCTGACCAGGAATCAAACCCAGGCTGTGGCTGTGACACCACCAGACCATCAGGGAGACCCCTTCATACCTGGTCTGTCATTGTGAGAGTGCCAAACCTTAATCATTAGATGACCAGAGAGCCCCCCCAACAGTCAACAGCACTTCTGCTAATGATGGTTCTTATGGATTTTTTCAGTAATAGTTTGTCCTCAGTTTCTACAATAAAAATCTGCCACTAACTCATCCAACATGAGTACACTTTTAGTTTTAGTCAGTATACATACTCTGCATTTAAGTTACTCCGTCTGAGCATAACGTTTGCATTTGTTATCTACTAAACAGATAAACTGTCATCCTCATTATTTTACAATCAGTTTTACTAGAGTGTTTATGTAGTTGAAGTCATGATATAGCTGATACATGCAAACATAAATGTAAAACATTCATGTGTATAAAACCATATAACAGTGGGTAATTTTTGTTTAAATATTTATCTGTGGATCACTAGATTTTTATCATGTAATTGTGCTGTTCACACTTGGAGTGGAATTTATGCTGCACAAATAAGCCAAATTGCACTGCAGCATTAAAACGGGATTCATAGTAATGCGCATTCATGGTACTGTCACAGCTAATTAAACCTAAATTTGTAGGACTATAAATCAATTTACTGAATAGTGTAAACTACCCAGTGTCACACACTCACAATGGCATATACAGGCAAACACATGTATACACAGAGACAAGAAGATACCTATCACAGTGGCTATCTGATACGAGAGGCTCAGTAGAGCACAACTGCTACTGTTTGTGTCTCTGCTCTATGCTGTCTTCCCTGTCAGATAATGGAGACTATGAATTCACACGCAGACACATACACCTGCAAAGAAATTCAGACACTCACAAATAAAGACCCACTGATATATGCATGCATGCAGACAGATATGCACACATCCAGTGTTAGCATACCCTGCATCCCTGATCTCCTAATCAACTTTTATACCAACATAGAGAGTCAGAGAGACAGCCAGGCAGATAGAGACAAACAGGTGCACACACATATGCATACTTGCATATACACACACTCCTTATCTATGTTGACAATGACCTGAACATTTTGAGCACTGTCCTGCATGGGCCTAACATATTACAGACTTCTATAATTTGGCTTTACATGCAAGCCATCCATTCAAGGCAGTAAACCTGGGAGTAAAAAGGGCTAATTTACATAGGTCACCCACAAATAAATGTATTTTACATCTGACACTTTAAATCCTCACTTCCCAGTCACATATTTGCACTATGGAGCCACATTCCAACTATGATCCAGCAACTGCTTGCCGAATATATAAAGCCATATACATGGCTTTGCATACTAGCTAGCCTGTCTATGGATCCAAACCTTGATGTGGTGTGCATATGTAATCAAACTGCTCATTTTGTTGATGTTTCAGAGCATATACTTTTGGTTTATCCCAGGTGCTGCAGTGATATCTCTGAAACTATGAGACTTGAAAAAGGGAGAAGGTGAGTTTGATTTTTTTTAACTTTTCTTCTTATCTCCAAGCTTGTGTGACCTTGCAAGTGGTATATTTCATGATTTCGACCACTATGTTGCTTCCGTTGTACAGAAACCTTTCTATATGGCCCACCTCATAAGTAAGGGTATCTCATCCAGGGACATAGAGATCATAACATCCCTGTATTATTCCCTTATAAGGCCAATTATTGAGTACAATGCACCCTTCGGTATGTTCCATGCGAAGCACATGCAGCAGCTGGAGAGACCACAGAGGTTTCTCACCAGGAGAATACAGGGCCTCAAACATCTATCCTACACAGATAGGCTAAACGCCCTGTCCCTCTACTCAGTTACATACAGATTCCTCAGAGGTAACCTCTATCTGGCATACAAAGCAATCTCAGACCCCGCCTTGATGGGAGTGCTGCATATCTGCAAGTCAAGCTCCACTCAAGTAACCTGTATGCGCAACCTCAACCTGGTCTGTAATATCAAATAAAACTTGTTGGCAGGACAGATTTGTGTCCCAGAGACTCACCCCACTCATCTTTGGAACAGAATTCCCTCTCCACATCAAGCAGAGTACCTCATTATCCCTTTTTAAGTGCAACCTGGATAACTGGATGGAAAATAGAAAATACACTCCTGGGATTCCTCCCGTGTCCCTGCTGGACAGAGGCTTTGGGTGCTTACTTGTCTAAACATGGGCTAAACTTTTGGCTAGACTTATAAGGGCCTCAGGGCCAATAACCTAGTAACTTCCTATGATCCTATGATTGAGATCAGGTTGTGGAGAGGAAGAGCTCCCTCATCAGACAGTGCAGGAGACTGCACCTTCCTGCAAACATGATGTTTTAATAGTTTCTATGATTTTGTGATAGTGTAGCTTACATTGTTTTGTAGTGGCATTTTACTGTGCTGCAAATGTTTTTACTATAGAATGTTTTGCATCTCAAATTAGGAAGACATGACATTACATTATACATCCACTAGTGCTTTTAGCCTTAGTAAATGTAGAATAGATGGCTTGGATAACTGTGAATTAATCATATTCTGAGCTTACATACATGCATGTAATTTGTATATAAACATCTAGTAACAAATACTGAAAATGAGGGATGATTTTTAGTAATTCTGTTGGAGTTGTAACATAATTAAGGCAAGTATGGACTCATTCTCGGCTTCATTGACTCATTCCCTGCTCCTTGTGTTAAATTAGACTGCCTAAACATTGCAAGTTTATAACTCTTTATTTATACCAGCAAGAAACTAAATTAAAGACTGAAGAGGTGAGTGGGGTTATTAACATTAGAAATAGCTTAATGCCAGGTATGTATTTAATATTAGGCATAATCCAATCATAGTAAGTCATTTAATCTACTATGATAACATTGGAGTTATTTCAAAAAAAAAGTTGACAAATGAAGATGGTTAATTTTCTGCACAAAAAAATCCTCTTCATTTCCTACCCTACACCCTCATATCTCCAAACATACTAACCTGAAGATAAATCAGACTTGGAAAACATCCTTACCCCCAAACTTCCATGACTTTGAATTTATGGAGCCTATATATATATGCAACTATAACAGGCTTGAATATGTGCTGTCAGTTCCTATTCCAAACAAAGTCACAACTATAGAATCCATGCATCAAGACATACACATACATGTACATAAATAAAATAAGAAAACAGGGGAAAGAATGGATTACTAGTTAGAAAATTACGAAAAGTATAATAATGGTTGAAAATCAAGTGTGTTCCCCTGCATACTGAACCCTAAATATGAGCAACAGCTTTCCCCTGTATTCTCACTTTTGTTTCAAATGATACTTGCCTAGATACAACTGCATAATCATTGAAGAACAGAAAATAAAATTCCCTAATTCTGTTTGCATAAAGTCTTTACTACAGTTTACATATGAGTGTAAAAAATGTGATATGCTCATCACTTCATATGCCCTTAAGCAACTACCTAAATACATATCTGCATGCGGAAAATATTGTTACAGCTATATAGAATACTAAACTAATTCCCAATAACTAAAGCCAAGATATCAGTGCTATTTTCTGGTTTTGTACCATTATATTTAGTAGCATGGTACATTGATGGCGAGGCAGTAAAGGCCAAACACCTGGGTACAATAGAGTGCTCATCAAATCATCAGTATTAGCTTTAACCAACCATTTCCTGTTCATTTATTTCTGGTATATTTATTTCTTAGTTAGCTAATGTGACTATGGACAAGTGCCTCTTTTCAGGGGTGACCTGGGTGATTATGGACAAGTGCAACTTTTCAGGGTTCACCTGGGTGCACTGACATGCTCTCAGACCCACAGTTTGCAAGTGGAGAAGGATGGATTAAAAAATTATAAACCACTAAATTCTGACTTACTTGAGGACAGAACCCTAATCCAGAGGATATGAGTTTGTTAATTCCTGTACAGTTACTACTATGAATGCCAGTCTTCCAGCTTGCAACAGAAAAACAGTAAACTAGAGAAAATGCTTTGACTCTTGTGATGTTGTCTTATGATACCGTGATTAAGTTAATAACAGATTTGTTGTTTTTAATTGAATATGCAGTTTGCATCTCAAAATGAAATATTAGCTTCACTATGTGGGACATTATCATCTCTTTATTTCAAGGATCAGTGCGTTACAAAATGCAGACAAGCACATTCCATTATTAAAGTGCATTCTGTTACTCCACATATATTTCTATAGCACAGCTGCAGTTAGGCAAGACACCATGATCTATTATTTTAAAACAGACTCATTACTTAAGGTATCCCAGTAGTCCAATAAAGTGAGATGAGAACAGTGTGCTTTATTATCATGTTATTACTGCTGGACCTGTAACATAATTAAGGCAAGTAGTTAGTCCCTGAGAAATCAGAGATGCAACTGAGTATGTAGTATTGTGAACATTCAGACTAAAAATAAACTCATCTTTTTTTTTTTTCTTAAACATAACATTTA
>NC_056728.1:1317430345-1317445345 GCF_019279795.1 Protopterus annectens | reverse complement strand
ATCTGAATCCGAACTGCTCATCTCCAATCTTACATTCTACCACTCTGCATATCTGTTTATCAGTCTCCCTCTCCAGAAATGTCATGCAATGTGACAGCAGTTTGATGTATCTCTACTGACCACAGTTGTGGATTTCCCCTTTGTTCTTGTACACTGGCACAAGTATGCTTGTTATTCAGTCATCTGGGATACACCTTTTTCTCCACTATGAGTACCCTCAGGAGCCATTTCTCCCCTATCTCACTCAGTATCTCTATCATATCTGCTGTGACGTCATCTGAGCCTGCTGTTTTCCCTGACTTCATCTTCCTTAGTGCTGTTCTTACTTTTTGTAGGGTAGGCTCCTCTTCTTCTCTCATTGTAGGCTGCGTCTGGAGCAGTGCAGCTTCTGTGTAGTTTTCTTCATTCAGAAGCTGCTGGAAATATTCCTTCCATCTGCCTTTGATGTCCTGTGGATTGGTGAGCATGTTGTCACTGGCATCCCTTATGAAGGGTGTCTGACTATCTTCTTTATCTTTCTGTCTTTGCCCTGCAACCTGATATAGTTTCTTTGTGCCACCTGTGACATCTGGCTATATCCCACCAGATTGCCAACAGTTAAGTGACATCCCATGTCAGTAACTAAGGAGCTTCAATCCTCACTTCTTATAGATTCATAGGTAGGTAGGTACTAGGCTATTGGCCCTAGGGCCTATATAAGCCTAGACAAAAAGGTACCCTGGCTTTTGCCACCCAAGAAAATTATTTTCCTGTGCCCCTGTTGAGTAGAGCCACAGAGGTGATCCCTGGGGTAAATTTCCTATTTCCCATCCAATCATCAAGATTTTTCTTGAAGAGTGCTAATGAGGAGCTTTGTTTGATATAGATAGGTAATTTGTTCCAGAGTATGGGAAGTCTCTGGGACAGGAATCTATCCCTCCAGCATGTTCTGTTTATTGTGGTTACAAGGTTTAAGTCCCTAGAGCATGTAGCTCGGCGGGATTGGGATTTCTTTAAGTGAAGCATGTCCAACAGCTCTGGGTTTGACATAGCTTTGTATGTTAGGCAGAGATTGCCTCTGAGTAGGTGATATGCGACAGAGTAAAGCTAGTGTTTTTTTAGATGGTCTGCGTAGGGCATCTGTTTGAGGCTTTGCTTCCAATTTGGCTATATAAGTGCATATAAGTGCATCTCTCACAGGTTGTAGTGTTGGGTGGTAGGAGGAGCTGGTTGTCTGTGTACATGTGGCAATTGCTGCATTTCCCCAAGATGCCCAGATTCATCAGGGAGAAAACACCAGGAGCTGACCTTTAGACATGCCTGGATAGGTGCTTATTTTTTAAGTACTAAAAATTATTTTCCTCTAGACAAGTGAGGAAAGTTGAGTGCTGTAGTAATTTGTAGCTTATTTAGTGCTTACAGCGAGTTCTGACCAAGTGCTGAACTCAAAGAAACAGATTTGAGTGCTAAAACTAAAAAAACTGGCTAGGTCTAAGGGAAAATTTGAAGAGCAGACTTTATGGCGCCGGGAATAGTTTAACCCTAGCTAAGCAGTGATGCATAAAGTGTATTTTTTTAATATAACAGTAGCAAATGAGCAAACTGATTTAAACAAATTAACCAATTAACCAATAAAAAGCTAAAAACTGAGCCCCGTTCCAGCAGTCTTCGATCAGATAAGTTCTAACTGCACACTCCTGCCACTAAGGTGCACCTTCTTCAAAAAAGATGGTCTGGATTAGTGCTCAAGTTATACAAACAAAGCTAGATTCAGCAGGTCTGAATTTAGTCTGTGCTACAGCAAACAAGGTATACCAATTTCAGAAAGAAACAGTTCAAATAAGCAGGCACAATAAGCCTTTAACCAGAAACTCCCAGCTCAGAAGGGCAGAATCTAACCTCTCCTCCCACAAGAGTGCAGAACCCCACCTTCTTAATGTAAAATAATTGGCCCGAAGCCCAAGTGCCTAAACCCGAGCTAATACACTTTTAGAATAACAGGCACTAAGCCTTCAATCAGCAACTCCCAACTTAGAAGGATGCAAGATACCTGTCCTGCCACAACAGTGCAGACCACACCTTCGTAATGTAAAATAACTGACCTGAAGCCCAAGTGCCTAAACCAGAGCTAATACACTTTTAGAATAACGGACACTAAGCCTTCAATCAGCAACTTCCAACTTAGAAGGATGTAAGCTACCTGTCCTGCCACAACAGTGCAGACCACAATCCTTCTTAATGTAAAACAACTGGTCTGAAGCCCAAGTGCTTCAACCAAAGGCTTAGAATAACAGTTACAATTTAATCAGGCTACTAACAAGCAGTAATAAATGCAATAAAATAGGAAGAAACACAAATACACTAAAAGCAGATGAATAAAGTGCAATTTTTTATATAACAATAGAAAACAAGCAAACTGATTTAAAAAAATACCCAATTAACCAGTAAAAAAGCTCAAAACTGAGCCCTGTTCCAGCAGTCTTCAATCAGACAAGTTCTAACTGTGCACTCCTGCCACTAGGGTGCAGGGGAACCTTCTCCAAAAATGATGGCCTGGATTAGTGCTCAAGTTATACAAACAAAGCTAGATTCAGCATGCCTGAATCTAGTCTATGCTACAGCAAACAAGGTGCACCAAATTTCAGAAAGAAACAGTTCAAATAAGCAGGCACACTAATCCTTTAACCAGAAATTCCCAGCTCAGAAGGGTAGAATCTAACCTCTCCTCTCACAAGAGTGAAGACCACAAACCTTGTTAATGTAAAATAACTGGCCTGAAGCCCAAGTGCTTAAACCAGAACTAATATACTTTTAGAATAACAGACACTGAGCCTTCAATCAGCAATTCCCAACTTAGAAGGATGTAAGTTACCTGTTCTGCCACCACATTACAGACCACAAACCTTCTTAATGTAAAACAACTGGTCTGAAGCCCAAGTGCTTAAACCAAAATGCTTAGAATAACAGTTACAATTTAATCAGGCTACTACCAAGCAGTAATAAATGCAGCAGAATAAATACAATTGAGTACTTTATTCCACTGACTCCAATATGAGACTGCCATTTAAACAGAAATAATATTTCACAATTTTACCCTAAGAACATAACAGAATATGCTATATTTTCCTGGGACTGAACTATATACCTCTATCCACCCCAAATGTATTTTCTTATTATGTACTTCAGAGCAATGTGTCCTAGTTTAAGACCTCTGATACACTCACACTCAAAGTAAATTTAACTCTCACATATCCAAACACTTCTGGGAAAGCCCGACACAGATTTCTAGCTGTGTCCCTTCCCCAAAAACTACAGTAATACTGCCACCAATCAGAGTGTCTTCTTACCTTTCTAAAGGGATATCCAATTATGAAAAATTAAATATCAAAATAAATGATAGCTATGACCATAAGTGACCTAATTCTCTAATCTCTAAAGAAAAAAAACACTGATTTCCTGCCACAATGTAAAGTAATGAAAAACATTTAATAATAAGTAAAATGATTACAAGAATGTAAATCAATAGCTTTCAATAAACACTAGAACTCAATCACTGGAAATGTAAAATTAAACTACAGGATACAAGTCCATTATTCTAGAAAAACTGTATCTGAATAACTAATCTTTCCTAATCTAACTCAAGAGTACTGTCCCTGATCTAATCTAACACATAACAGCAAGGTGAAAGGCAGACTTACAGTTTTTGGTGAGTTCTCTTTCATGGGTGTCCACTGACTGCACAGTACTGTAACTGACTGTACTTCACAAAACTGCTCAGCACTTGAAAAACTGCATTCTGAACTGTCTTATTTTAAAAATAACAATCAGCTGTTTTAAAAAGTTATTTTCCTATCTATCAGCTGTTTAAATAATCACCAAGCAACCAGGAACATTCTAATGACATCACCTACTGATCAGCTGATTCAACACAGTTTGTACTTTAGAAAGTCCCTCACAAACATGTGCAATTAGAAATGTGTTAAAGCACTGACAGATTCTTCCAACTTTCTGTGTAAACAGGGAAATATTCAACATTTTAAAAACTTATTTACAGTTTCCCAGTTAGACATGCTGGCATACTATGAAAGTTAATCTGAAAATATACACAAATCTCCTGCTAGACATGCTAACACAGATGAGAATGTTTTCAGTTTCTTGACAGCCCCCCCCCCTTATGACTCAAGTGTGATTTTCAAGTGACCCTTGAAAACCGACGCTTGAATTGAAATGAGCCTGCCTGGGAATATTAGCCCATTCCTCTCCTAGGCAATCCATTTACATTAGCATTATTAACCCCACTGCAGCATTTTTCTCCTTCTGAGAAAACTTGGCTGAGCATGGGCCCCCACCCCACAATTTGAAACATCTACCTGTGCAATAAATTCTTTATTATATTCTAGGGTGGCTAACACAGGGGGGTCCTCCCAAAATCTCTTTTAGTTTTTGGAATGCTTGTTCACAATCTGTGATCCACACTACCTTGTCCAGTTTACTCTTCCTAGGGAGGTCTGTAAGGGGTGCAGCTATGGTACCATAATTGGGCAGAAATTTCCAATAGTACCCCGCTGTCCCTAAAGATGCCCTCGCTTGTTTCTTAGTAACGGGAACTAGCCATGCTTGGATAGCTTTCACCTTGACTCTGTGGGCTAAATAAGTGACCTCTGCCATACCCACTTGACACTTACATGGATTAATGGTTAATCCTGCCCTACTTAATCTATCCAAGACCTCCCTCACATGTTGGTCTGCAAATGCCCACAGAACAGTCTTCAATGTAGAATTTAACCTCTCCACAAGACCATTAGTCTGGGGATAGTAGGGAGAGTTCTTTAAATGTTTCACCCCACAACACTTCCACAGACAAGTCAGCAGGTCTGACATGAAGTTGGCACCTTGGTCAGTCAGTATTTCCTGTGGAAAACTTACTCTGCTGAATATGCCTAGCAAAGCACTTGCCATATTTTTTACATCAAGATCACCTGCGAAAAGAATATTAGGGACTTTAGCTAGAAGTGGCAGATGGTAGGTGCTAGGCTCTACCAACTGCCACACTACCTCACCTTCCAGCCCTCCCTTAGAAGTCCACTCTTTATACAACAAACTCTTGTTCATGTATACAGACTCCCCCTCTACCTTGACCCTCAGGTGTTTCCTTAGCCATCTCCCTTAAGCTTTGTACTGTAGGGTCCGTAAGTTGAGCCTGTCTCAACTGTACATCTGTGACCCTCCCAAGCTCCCCTTCTGCAGGAAGCCTAGTATCGTCTGACAGCTGAACCTCACTGTCAATCTGCATATCATCACTCCCCTCCTTCCTTGCAGTTACTGTGTCCAACGGAACATCAGTACCTCCCAGCAGCTGTGGCTCACTTTCAGACTTACTGTTACAGGATAGCTCCTTCTCTGAAACAGCCACCACACTAGTGCCAGCTTCAGGTATGAGATCTGTCTGGTTCTCTCCCAGACTACTTGACCTACATGCCTGCCTCCCAGCCTGACTATGTGTCACTGTATGCACACAAGAGACTACATCATCACAGTCATTTCCCATCAGGACCTCTGTAGGAATTTTCACATACACAAGCTCCCCTTCCACAGGAAACTTCGTAAATTCTGACAGCTGTGCCTTGCTGTCACTCTGGGTAACACCACTCACCTCCGTCTTTGCAGTCACCGTGCTCAAGGGAACATCAGTACCCACCAGCAGCTGTGGCTCACATTCAGACTTACTGCTACCAGATAGCACCTTCTCTGAAACAGCCACCATACTAGTCTCAGCTTCAGGTATGAGATCTTTCTGGGTCACTCCCAGACTACTGGACCTACATGCCTTTCTCCAAGCCTGACATCAAAGTCATTCTCTATTAGGACATCTGCAGGAATATCCTCGAAAACACCTACTTGCTTGCTTTCTCTTCCACCCTCCCAGTCAAGATGAACCCTAGCCAAAGGTGTTTGGAACAGGGTCACTCCCAACACTCTGACTGGAGTGGACTGCCCAAGCAAGTACTGCTCTTCTCTAACCACTGCAGGCCTCACAATGGTTATATCAGAAGCTGTGTCCCTCTTAGCAGTTACCTGTTTATGTCTACCAAGATAGCATATATTTTGGTGATAATATATCACCGCAGTTGTTTCTAAACAACTTACCAGTGTCAGTTTGTCATCACCACATGCTGGCTACCTCACCTTTTGTTTCTTACCTTGCCTTGATGGACATTTGACTGCTATGTGTCCTCTCTGGTTAAACTTGAAACATCTAATCCCTAACCGTGCACTTGGAGTAGTAGTTTCCCCCATTACTGGTACTCTGTTGGAGTGGTTTAGACTGCCCCTCATGGGTTCCCTTATATCAATGTACAGCACTGAGTATCCATTTCCTATGCAGTGGTGCTCTGCTTGCCAAGTAGAGATCCTTTTCTCCCCAACTCCTCTGCAGAGTTGCACTCACTGTCTGCTAGCCAGACTCTCATGTCATCAAGCAAAGTACTGAGGGCTTGCTCCCTCACCAAAAGGCCTGCCAGTCCTTCAAAAGTGGTGACCTGACACTCACTTATCCGCCTGTGAAAGTAAGTACTTATGTCAGCAATATAGTCACGTACACTTTCATCTGCCTTGTGTCTATGTTCATGAAACTTTTTTCTATATGCTTCAGGTGCTAGTTTAATACAGTCAAGCAGGCAACATTTCATTTTATCATATTTCAAACACTCTACATCATTTAACTTTGCTACATCATGAATAGCTTTACCATGGAGTAATGGAGTCAGGAGCTGAACCCAGAGCTCACGATCAACATCATATTGTCTACATACCCTCTCAAAGATATGAATAAAACTACCATACTCATCCCCATCCCTGTACTGAGGAAAAAAATTACTAACCTGTACAGTTTCTGGGGTTCAGTTATTCCCTTCCCCATTACCTCCATGACCCTCTCAAATGGCAAGAAGCTCCAATTCATGCTGGCACCGTCTCATTTTCCTCGGCTTCTAAATGTCTGACCTCCAGTTCATATTGGCGCTGGTTCTCCATTTCCTTAGCTTCCCATTGTTGGGTCTCCAGGCAGAGTTTCTCCTCAGTTTCCAATCAATTGGTCTCCAGGCACAGTATCTTCAACTCCAGACTGCATTCTCAGGTCCTCTGATGACAATGTTGACTGTTCCATCTCAGCAGGCTGTACATCACCAACACCAAACTGGATATCCTCTGAACAGCTGGTCTGAGTTGTGGCTGCAATCAGTGGTGGCTGATGACTTAAAATCAAAGGAGGGCTGTAGGACACAGCTGAATGTGTGGGGCCAATGGGAGGGGGTGTTGTCAACTAGAAAGGGGTGAAGCTATGCTAAAAACTGCAAAAAACAGGTCTTTAATTAAATATGTTACCCTGGGTGCCACTGCCAAACTGTCATTATGAGAGTCCAATCAAGACAAAATGAATTGTAGAAGAAAAAAGATATTTCAATGCATTGGCTACATGACAGCTTACTTAATATCTAGATGGAAACAAAAATGTTGCGAGGCATGAAAAAATAAATAACTTTTTAAATACATTACTGGAATGCCAGTCAAAATCAAGTATAAAAAAACAGGCGGCACTCAACTCAAACCACTTCTCCTTGCACTGCAGTTCTAATTATAATTTATATTCAGCTTTATAAATGCACCAAGTAACATGCTGAAAGTAGCAATCTCTGTGATACCCCAACTTGTAAAAATGTTTCTTATCCAAAAAAGGCCTGCCTGACAACAACTATCAACTTGTTTCATGGGGAAAACATGATCAAAGTAAAAAATGAACAGCAAACAAGAAACAAGCTCAAGGTAAATTGTTTAAAGGATTACTGCACAGGTTATGGACCACACAGGATAGATTGGCACTCTGTTTAGTTTATGGGTAAAGCCTACAAAGATAATTGCAAGTCTCCAACAAATGTAATGAGCTTCTGCAAATACTGTAATCATGTCCTTTATTACAAATACTGTCATATGCATTTCAATACCCAAGACTTATACGCTATCTAGTTATGTAAATATTCTCTGCATGGCAACAACCAAAAGGCTTTCAATGTTGGTAATTCTTTAACAGTATGCGTATTAAAGCTTACTTGCATCTTACAGTCTCAGACAAACTTACCTGATGGTCATTAAAATATTGCTAGTTAAACACAGAGCAACAGGCACTGCATCGACATGCATTTTCTGAATAAGACGAAGCATAAATCAACAGTATAAAATATGACAGAAAACTAGAACATTCTGCAAAATTAAGGACAGATGAAAAGCCACTGTAGTACTTGTGTCTACCTTGGATGGGGGGGGGGATACTCTGCAAACTTACACTGCATAACTGCTCTTTGCCTTGCTTGGGCACATCCAGAGTCACTACGTGGGGGAGTGGGGTGCAACAAGTATGTCACAATTTGAAATGTCTCTGGCTGACGGTGATGGCCCTGACACATTTGTCATACCTCTCAGCCTCAGAGGAAGAAATCTGGTCAAAGCCATAAACAGAAGTGGGACAAAGGCCCAAAAATAAGGAAAATTTTTAAAAATATTGCTCTTATAAACTTAGAAAGATAATAGAATAGTAGAGCTTGCATTATTATTAGTTTTCTGAAATGTTTGAAATCTGAAACTCAAATATCTGTCATTATTTTCTAACTTCAGTCTTTAATGATTTGTCACTAATTTGCCAGAAAACCACAATTTTATGAAAAACGGACCAAAAATGTGATGCAAAAATATAAAATAGCCATACAATACAGCTGGGAACCTGTCAAAGAAGGGACACTTTTTTAATATTAGTACCGTTAACTTAAGCAGCTGACAAAATAAGAGAATCTACATGAATTTCTGAAATAACTCTGATCATTACAATTATTTTTGTAAACCCTCCACATTTTCTTCCAAATTTGTCATATTGCAGAGGGATTATTAGGGGGAGAGCAACATTTTGAGCCAAAATCGGGGACAGTTGAGATGTTTGGATATACCTAATTCTATAAAGCAATTTATTTGCACATACCTCTCATCCTCTTAATGCAGGAAATCTGGAGAAGGCCAAATATATTGGGGGAACATACAAACAGTACTAAAATTGCTCTTGTATAAACTTAGACAGTTGACAGAACAACAGGTCTGGCTTTAGCATGCATTTTTCTGAAGAGTATGAAGTCTGAAACTCAATGTCTGTCATTACGACTTCATTCCTAAATGATTTTCCAGAAAACCACAAATTTTATGAAGAACAAACCAAAAATAAGAAGCAAAAATCTATTAATTCTGCAAAAATCTGGACAGTTAAGAGGTATAGTTCAGCCGGGGCTGTCTGAGTTTGCCACCCTTCCCCCCTCACAAAATCATGGTTGAATGGGGCCTCCCCCTGCAGCTATTCCAATGTCCCATTACTTGGCTATCTCTCCCCATTTACCATAAACACTGTAATGTGCATTCTGTTTTACTTCTATGATGATTTGGATTTCATTTAAAAGTTTTTACATTTTGCAGCACAAACACTAATAGACATCTGCTAAGCAAAGCAACGCAGTCTCACAATGAAAATAGACTTAGCATTAAAACTTTTCTGCCCTTGAAACTCACATTCATTGAAACAGCATTGAAACCCACATTCAAAGAAAATACATTTGGCCAGTGGCAGATAAATATTAACTTTGGGCTGTTTTCAAATCATAGGCCCCTTGCACAGGAAACATACATGTATTCTTTGATACACCTTTCTGATTATATTCAATTATGTTCCTTGTATAATACAGTACGGCTGTTAGAGGGTGTTTTAAATTTATTCTTTTGAACATTTTTCCGTAAAAAATTAAACAAAATGCATGCACCAATAATGATAAAACTGCCCATTTCAGAACATTTCCATTATAGAAGTTTACTCAAACTTCTGCAATCCACCAGTATCAGTAAATATGCACAATCTCTGCAGAAGTAAAAATCATCTAAATAATTCCACAGTAAAGAGATTTGTAACTAATTAAGAGGTTGCTGCTAGCGAACAACTTTATATTTCATTGTTTAATTTACAAATAAAGTGCCTGTTGCTGTTGAGGAATAAATTGCCTATGTTACATTGAAAAAATGATAAGCTAGTAAAATTGCAATAGGGAATGGATGGCAAACTGATAACAGGTTCATCATTACTAGGTATCTATGCCAAAGAGGACATTCTCAGGACTGCAGCATCCACCCCCCTTTACAAATACAATACAGTACAGTATCAGCAATGCATCTATATACTGTGGGAATAGAACTCACAGCCTTCTGCATCAAAAGCAAGTACACTACATGTTGTGCTATTAACAATACCAACAGACTCAGCATAAGCAGCATTAAACTTATCTTCAAGCTCTCAGATCCTTGTAAAAAACACTTGACACTCAACTGTATCTCTCAAATTTTAAGCACAAGGAATCTGGAAAAAGCCAAAATTTATGGGAGAGGGGGACAAAAGCCCAGAAACTAGGGACACATTTTAACATTGCTTGTATAATCTTGGAAAGTTGCTAGAATAAAATGCTGTGTTACCACCATGTATTTCACTGCCAAGTCTTGAACCCAGGACCCTGTGCACTGTAGTCAGAACAACATACCACTATGCCAAATCAGCTGTTTCTTAAAAGACAGGTAGACTGAAATGTAAATGGCTATCATTTAGTGAATTCAGTTCTCACCATAGCTCTCAATCTCTTAGCACAAAACACCTAGACAAAGCAAATAATGGGGGAATACAGCTCACAAACATATTCAGTGAAATCAATTCTCACCATAGCTCTCATCCTCTTAGCACATAAAACTTGGACAAAGCCAATAATGGGGGAATACAGACCCAAAAATAGGGACACATTTCAAATATTGATCTTATAAACTTAGAAAATTGCTAGAATAAAATGTTTTATGTTACAATGTACTTTCTGAAGAATATAAAGTCTGAAATTCAAATACCTGTCATTATTTAATTTCACAAGAACAAATATATGAGGCACAACTTTCACAAGTGGTGGTGGGCAGAGAATTTAAGTTTTTGCTACCTGCTCCCAAGGTACAGGTTTGAGTCTAGCCACCAGTATATTTCCTGAGTTCTGTCTAGCCACCAGGTATATTTAACTGGGGCATTTCACACACACACACACACACACACACACACACACACACACACACACACACACACACACACACACACACACACACACCCTACCTGTGTAGAAAAGGTCTGTTGATACTCCAGCTCCATTGCTGCAAGTTTGTCCACCTGCTCTGCATTAGTCCATTCATGCACTAAAAGCCTGTGAGAACAAAGTCTTTCCCCTTCCCATGACAACAAGCTGCTACCCAACTTGCAGATGTTGCAGTCCAATCCCCTTCAAGTCTATGTAGTTGTGAAGGCTGTCTTCCTAATCCAGACTGCTGCTGAGACAGTCCGGATTCTGTGTGCATGCTCTGGACTGGTTCACCAGTAGCATGTGCAAAGTTCCGGGACTTGTGTTTGTTTTACAGCTATTTTTTTCTTTTCTTTTACAGCTGGGGGAAGGGGGCTGCAGTCCTATAGCACTAATCACCTCTGGCTGCAATCAAGGGTAAAATCATTGCTTCCTTGGTCAGGTTGGCATAAATCAATCCTTTGACTTCACAGTCCTTAGCCAACTGGATCTTTGTCAGCTAGGTAAAATCTTCTGCTGATATCCTTGCCTGTTATCCCTGCCTATCTAAATAATATAAATAAATAAAAGTGTAGTGGATTGAAATTCTGAATGTTTACCTTGTGGTTACTCCTTAATGACAACTACCCAAAGGCTACTGGAATCCAATTAAAAATACCACACCACTGGCAGCAATAATGTGATGTCCGGCTATATCCCACTGGACTACCAACAACTAAATGATGTCCCTTACTATTCTGAGTCAGTAACTAAGAAGCTACAATTCTTACTACAGACTCCAATATGAGACTGTCACTTAAAGAGAAGTAATATTTCACAATTTCCCCTAAGAGTATAACAGGAACATGCTTTATTTTCCTGGGACTGGACTATATACCTCTGTCCACCCCAAATGTATTTTCTTATTATAAACTTCAGAGAAATGTGTCCTAGTTTAAGACCTTTGATGCACTCAGACTCAAAGTAAATTTAAATCTCACACATCCAAACACTTCCGAGAAAGCCTGACACAGATTTCCAGCTGTGTCCCTTCCCCAAAATAATATGGTAATGCTGTCACATATCAGAGTGTCTTCATGTCTTTCTAAAGGGGTGTCCAATTATGAAAAATTAAATATCAATATAAATGATAGCTATGACCATAAGCGACCAGGCCTTCAAGGTGACCTGGGAGTATCAAACAGGTATAAGTACTCTTGAATCTCTAAAGAAAAAAAAACACTGATTTTGGGCCACAATGTAAAGTAATGAAAAACATTTAATAATAAGTAAAATAATTACAAGAATGCAAATCAATAGCTTTCAATAAACACCAGAACTCAATCACCGGAAATGTAAAATTAAACTGCATGATACAAGTTCATTATTCTAGAAAAACTGTATCTGAACAACTAAGCTTTCCTAATCTAACTAAAGAATACTATCCCTGATCTAATCTAAAACATAACAGCAAGGTAAAAATCAGGCTTACAGTTTTTGGTGAGTTCTCTTTCATGGGTGTCCACTGACTGCACAGCACTGTAACTGACTGTACTTCACAAAACTGCTCAGCACTTGACGAACTGCAGTCTCAATTGTCTTATTTTAAAAATTACAGTCAGCTGTTTCAAAAAGTTCTTTTCCTGTCAATCAGCTATTTAAATAATCACATAGCAATGAGGAACATTCTAATAACATCATCTACTGTTCAGCTGATTCTCCACAGTTTGTACTTTAGAATGTCCCTCACAAGCATGTGCAATTAGAAATGTATCAAAACACTGACAGATTATTTGAACATTCTGTGTAAACAGGGAAATACTCAACATTTTAAAAACATATTTACATTTTCCCAATTAGAAATGCTGGCAAACAATGCAAGTTAATTTGAAAATATACACAAATCTCCTGCCAGACATGCTAACACAGATGACAGTGTTTTCAGTTTCTTCACACCACCTAGTAAGTCACGTTCCAGAAGGTGATAGAGTGTCTGCAATGCCCTGTTCATTGCTATTGCAACTCCTTCCTTAGCTTCTTTGTTAGCCAACCAGTATTCATTCTTAGCCTGATTGGTATTTTCTATCTCCCACGTTTTCTTGCACTCCTTCTTTCTTTTGATGACCTCCTGGACTTCTGCATTCCACCACCAGCTTTCCTTATGTACCTTACTTCCATATCTGGCTCAACCACATATCTGTTCTGTAGTAGTCCTCACACATGCTGTTTTGAGGTGCTGCCATTCTTCTTCAACTCCTCCTATTTCTTTCTCTTTTTGGGGTGCTAGAGCCTGGAGTATTTCCTTCAACTAGTGTACTTTCTCTCTAGTCAAATTCCAAGTCTTCAGCCTGGTTTCTGTTGACTTTAGAGCTTTCTCTGACCACTGCTTGCAGCTGATTGTGGCAACCAGTGGTTTATGCTGTGGACTGACTGTTTTGCTGGGGAAGACATTGCAATTATTGATTCTACCATGGTGCCCTTTCCTTATTAGAAGGAAGTCACCCTGAGTTGCATGTCGGACACTCTTGTATGTGATCTTGTGGCTGTCACTCTTTCTGAACCATGTGTTGTTACTATCAAGCTATTTGTCAGACAGAAATCTAGAATGGCCTCGTCTTTATTCCTGCTGCCACATCCATGTGGACCCAGGCAGCCCTCATATTCTGTTCTGTCTGTCTTGATATGTGCATTCAAGTCTCCTATTATCAACACCAATTCATGTTGTCCTGCTTTGTCTGGCAGGTCCTGCAACTGCTGTCTGAATGTACTCTTTTCCTCACTATCACAACCCTGCTGTGGGGCATAGGCTAAGATTATGAATGCTGCCCTATCATTATACTGGAGTCTGATTGCCATAAGTCTGTCACCAGTTCTGATGATATCCCTCACTGCCTTCTGAAGCTTCTCTCTCACCACAATTCTCACACCATTTCTAGCCTGTCTTCCTCCTGAGTAGTAGAGTCTGCATCCCAAGCCAACTGTCTTCGCTGTACACCATTCTACCTTGTCCAGCCTCCTATGTATCATCATGTCATCCACTTTCAAGCTGGGCAGGGAAACTACATTAAGTGTAGTGATTCTCAGTTCATGTTTAGCAAGTTGATTGGTTTTACATCCACCTTTTACTCAACAAAGTTATCCCATGTAAGCCAGGCTGGGCAAATAGCTATCAACCAACCAGTAGCTTATTGATCCAGGGCTGCTTGGCTTTATGGCAGGTACACACTGGCCAATAGGGGCACATAGACCCCTCCCACCATTACCATTGGTCCCTGGTGTAGGTTGGAGTAGGGCAGGGTCCTCAACCCACTTATCACTGGCAAATACCCATGTCCGTTTGGTGACATTAGTCAACATGACTGAATCACCTAAACCAATATTTTACACCATTGAGTGGCTAGCCCTGCCAAGGAGCACACTCTGTAATTCATGTTCTCCTATCTTGAGGATACTGAGCACCACAGTAGATGCCCAAAGTGGTTGGTCTGTACAACTCTTCCCCCTATAGGGCACCATGTAGAGTCTGTGCTGCTTCCCAGCTCCATTCATTGGAGGGTGTGAGATGGAAACACTCAGTACATTTTTTGAAGGTGGGAGAAACCCCACAGAGGCACAAGGAGAACATGAAAATTCCAAACAGGCATTGGCCGGAGGATCGAACTTTGTACCTTGTGCATGGGAGGCAGAGACCTTAACCTTTATGCCCACTGCTCTCTCCAGTTGGAGCTACTTTGGGATAATATTCTCCATTAACGATACTTCAAGACACCATCATGAAATGGCATAATTTCGCATTCATGTATGATATTCAGTGTTTATTAATAATGCATCAAACATCATCATGATACAATGTGAGCATATC
>NC_056728.1:1317365345-1317427845 GCF_019279795.1 Protopterus annectens | reverse complement strand
GACAGAGTCCAGCTCCCCCTTACCCCACATTGATATGGAGTGCTGGGAGAGAGTCCAGCTCCCCCATACCCCACAATGGCATGGAGTGCTGCGACAGATTCCATTTCCCCCATACCCCACATTGGCATGGAGTGATGTGACAGATTCCAGCTCCCCTTACCCCACATTGGCATGGAGTGCTGGGAGAGAGTCCAGCTCCCCCATACTCAACACTGGATTAAGTGAGCAATCAGAGAAAACGTAAATGAAAAGTTCTAGCTTTACTTTAGCTACAGTGACTGAGAAGATTTGCTCACAATCCTTCTCCAAATTTTTAGCAGACGTATCATATTACTTTGCAGAAATATTGTTGAGAACCTTTGAGAGGTTTGTGTTTTTATGTTTTTTTAGTAAACCTTCATTTCAGCATGTCCTGAACATACCTTCCCTAGCATTCTGTTTGTTTACTGCGTTCACAGTTCTTTGCTAGTAATGGATGATTTCATAGTTCCTTATCAGACCAGGAACTGTTTGAATTACAAAATTTGGAGTATGTTGTTATAACTTCAGATGTATGCCCGTTTTATTCATTTTCTTACTTATAGCATAGCTTTGTGAAACATTTTGCAGCAATGCTTTTATTTTCCTGTTGCCTTTCTGGCAGCATTTTTTGTTGCTGTTTGCACAAGCTGAAAACAAATTCCATACTCATTTCTGATTGACAAACCAATTCTACTCCAAATAAATGTATCCCTAGTTGACCACACACATGAAAAATTAGAAATCATGCTTTATTGTGAAATGTTAAGAGATGTCAAACCTGCTGCAATGTAAGCACATCACCAAATGCAGGCTAAAGCAAAACATTTGTATTGCATATATAGGAATAGTTTCTCATGTTGCTTGAGAAAAATACTGGATACTGTTGACTTAGTGTTCATTTCCCTTTCTACTTGCTCTCCAAATACCACCAGCTTGAGGCACATGTCTCGGTATGTTTGTTGCTGAATATCTTGCACATTAAACTCATTAATAGTCAAAAGTACTTAGGCAGATATAGTGTCTGGGCTACTACCTGATGCTCATTTTTAACTTTAAGAATTTATATCCTGATAGCCTGTCATTTGCGTATCCTAGTCAGTGGATCTTCCTATGGGTCTTTCTGCTATGTGTTTGCTTGAACCAAATCATCAGCACAATGTAAAACTTGTGGCACTGCTCTACTTTGGTTCAATATATTTTAAACACAGATAATAATATATGTTATACTGAACTGCTTAGTCAAGTGCACATAACAAGTAAACACGCATACTGAAATGTATCTCAGTTTTGTGCATATTCTGCATGTACAAAATTTTGCAGGAGGTAATCTCCCTCTCAAACACAAGTGGGAGGCAACTTACCTTATTGTTCTCACTTACTTTGTTATTCTTACTCCAAGATCATTCCAATGTGGGAAGAGACTTATGCCTTTAAACATATGAAAATCAATGTTCACGGTTTCTTAGAGATACTACAGTGTTGGAGTTAACTGAAAAGAAAATGTAGCAGGCAAACAAGCACAGAGAAACAAAGTACTGACTAAGCATAATAAAGCAAATTAAAAATGGGCAACCACAAACCGACCACCCGCAGGGAACCTTGTGAGACTACTACAACCAAAACACTGTGGTCTTTCACAGGTTTAATACCTGTCTTTTTGTGGCTCCATAGCATCCTTTGCAGTGGTTTCAGTGAATATTGCAATTTGCAATGCTTTGTCTTGTTTTAAATAACTTTTTGAGCATTTGAGCAGCAGTCTATTATGTATGTCTTCATCACAAATGCTGCACACTGACCTGTACCTCTATGTGTCTATCAGCTCTTCATGAAGCAGATAACACTCAGTCCACCTACATGGTACTGCTGTATATTCTGAAGTGTCTTCATCTTTCATTTGATTTCAGTTATGAAATCCTTAATGTTCAGCAATTATTGACGGCTTTACATTTGACTGGATTTGCAGAGAACACTGTATCTCAAAATGATTTAAGAGTTCAAATTTTATGGTATCATCCATTTGTGCAAGAAGCTGTACATTTAGGCCCCATTTCATTAGATAAAGCTACAACCGTTTTTATACTATCAGCATTGTAGCATTACAACATAGCTCTAGTCGTTCCACAAATATTGACCAGTCATTTGCACTAGTATTAAAAAAAGAAAACTCACAAAGAAAAAAGGTTTTGCTATTTTGTGGCTCAGTTAGGTAACACCCAAATACTGTATAATGACTTTTCTAGAATAAACAGATTTCCACAAAAAGTAGTTATTTCTATTCATAAATATCACATGCAACTCATAATTAAATATAGACAACTGCTAATATATAATTATGCGTTTACTTAGTAAAATTACTTCTGAAACATATGTACCATTTTATCACTTACTAAATGTGTTCTTTGATACAAGCAAAACATTTAGAAGCTTTGAATACTTATCACCAGTAACACAGTGGCCAGTTTATGTATGGCTAATATTTATTCCAAATTGTTCTGTTCTTATGGCCAACGTTAATTTGTATTTCATTTTGATATATTCAAAATACTATCATTGGTTAAGAAAAGTATGTTTGTATCATTTTCTGCAACTTGCTTATTTGTAAAACTCATATAGTACAAATTGTTTCAACATAACATATTCTCTTTTTATCAAAATATCAGTTTTCAGTATTTTTGCTCAAATTGCGACAAGGTTGGTGTCTTGTCAGAGGGTATTAGCTCAGATCACAAACTCATCCTACTAGGGAATAACACAGACTGTACTTACGATAAGTACAGAACAACAAAATATCAATAAAATGTATACAGTCAGTCTGGATTTGGAGTTATTTTCCTGCAGTACTATAAAAAATGAAAAGAAAAAAAAACACAAACAGCACTCATAGATTAGTACTAAACTAACTGCCCTTGCAAGCCATTTTAAGCCTAGCCAATTATACCTTGTGAAACTCAAACCCTGCACTTTGTGTTTATAAGGCAAACACCTTAACCATTAGGCCACCCTCCAAACCTTTTTCCCTTGACAACTGATGAGTTTTAGTCTCTTTACACTGTTATACACATCTTTCCTTACTTTACTTCCTTAATTTCACAGTACCATCCCATTGTAAAATAGAAACAGTTTTTCAATTACACGCAGGCCTTTGTCAGTACATTCCTTTCATTCATTAAAAGAACAATGTGTACTAATGGATACAAATCTCACGTTTTGGCTTCAATAAAAACACAGACAGTCTTGCTCTAGATAGCATCAAGCACTTCTTTTGAGCTCTTCTTTTGAATTAACTCGCTACAAAATAATTTTAGCTTTTAAGTGTTCTGTTAGGCTCATAGGATCAGGTGTCTTACATTTAATTACCAGGCAACATTGTGCTATTAACCCCTTTATGCCTGGGCCAGAACAAGCTTTTTAGTGTATAAAACCCCTGCTTTTCCACATCACATAGTTGTGAACTCAGGGACTAAGCAGCAGTGTATAACAGAGCAGAAAGATGAAAGAAGGCATTACATCAACATTGCTATTGACTGATATTTCAGTATGGACAACAGTGCCAAAACAGTTGCAGGACCAAAACCCACCAGGTGACATTTGGGTTCTTCTCCTGGTACTGGCCAAATCATTATAAAGGAATGTGGTCAGCGATGTGATGGAAGGTCCTGCAAAAGTGAGAGTAATATAAGGTTTCCAAGGACTACATATTTGCTAAACATTACTGTTCAGTGGTTGGGTGGGCGTTCGAAAGACATGCGTAAATGGGTGTGCCTTCGTTGAAGGTTGAACATCGAGCTGGCATCTCGGCGTTCGTGAAAATCTACTGCCAATCATTAGCGGACCGGAGTTCCGCTATGGTGATCCCTAACCGGGAAAAGCCGAAAGACAGCAACAACAACAATGGAGCATTGTTTTTCCACAATGGACAACTTCCTGCTTAAATTTAAAACAGAGTGGACCTCATCCTTAGTCATCTATGACAGGACATTCCTCAGACCAAGATATCATACTTGTCAACTTTCCCTGTTTTAGAGGAACATTTCTATTTTTTTCAGGCTTTTTACCCCTGTAAATTATGTCCCTATTTTTGGAATTACGTCCCTGTTGTCAAGTTAGATTTATCCCTTCACACAATATTCTGAGTCACTCTCACCACATGTGATTTTTAAGTGGTCTTGTACGCAGAAAACTGTACTACATGCCCAACGTACTAGTGGAATGAGCATTTTAAAGAGGACATGCATCTTATATCATTCTTTTTAGAAGCATAAATAAATTACCTTCTCTACAGATTTTATACTATTTCTTTGATAATGTACTTACAGTTTTTCTATAATTTTTGTCAGTCCCTGTTTTTTTAAAATGTGTTTCTGAGTTGTGTCCCATATTTCTACTGGAAATGGAAAGAGTAATGTGCTATTTGGTATTCAATTTTTTTACTAATTACATGTCTAGATTTTTGTATGGATGTACCTTCTTTTCAATGGCCTTTGTTCCTATTTTCAATATTTGCAGGTTGGGAGGTATGCAAGCTATCCACCTGAGCAATAAACCTCTGTTTAAAGTTGGTGTTATCAAGACTTGTGTGTGCCAAAAGGCTACTCTGTAGAATAAAGTGCTCTAAAAGTCTCATGAGACCTTTTAAACTATTAATGGCACAGAACTCAACGTCCAAAAACTGAACTCCAGCACAAAAAGGGAAATTGGCTGGCTTAAAATGGCCTGCAAGGGCAGCTAGCATCATGCTTACTTATGAGGCTATGAACTCTTCTCAGTCATGTTTGTGAGAAGAATAGCAGAGATGAAAACCAGGATATGAACTGCTGGCAGTAAACTGACCAGACCCAAGAAGTGCACTTCCTGAATGGAGATGAGTTGCACTTCAGGAAGTTAAACTGAGTTATTTTTTAAACAAAACTTTATTTATAAAGAGAAAAACTGTTAGCAAGTGAAAACTGATTAAAAAGACGTAGAACTTGCTGCCATAAACTGCTAATATACACAAGTTCAAACAGAATTCTAAAAGTAGGTGTCCCCAAAACTAAAGCATTGAAGGTGAAAGTTATTTTACAAATTATTGTCCTAAGAAAGAAAGAAATGTGTTCCAGACAATACTATCAGTGCAGTCATAGCAGTATTTCCTACCCCTTTCAATTTAACCACAATAATGTAGATCTTTAGTAATCTCACCGTAGTGGTCTTTCTAGTTACAATAAATGAATGCTGTGGCAACTAGGGAAATCAGTCTTAGCATAAACACAACAAATTTATTAAGCCTACTTAGGGGCTAAATAATCCTTAGAATTTAGAATCAGTGACAGTGCCATGCATAGAGAAATAAAGCCCTGACTATATGGCTCAGATTACACAAGTCTGATTAGCATGCTCATCCGTGGGGGTGGGGTGGGGGTATTGCACTTGCACGCACCTCGCTGTCAATCCATGGGGGAGGCTGGTTATATGTCTAGGGGGTGTGGTTCTAAGAAGAAAAGGCACGGGAAATGGTTGAGTCACCACAGAAACAGAGCAAAATGCAAGCATGGTCCTATTGCACAGCCATCCCCAGGCAGCCTAACAATTGCCCCTGGAGGGACAGAGAAGTATAGGGCATAATAAAAATAGACCCCCGCCCCCCAGCATCAATATGATACTACACCGGAGCTTCTCACTGGCTCCAGACATAGGTTGAGTAGAGCCTGAGGGAGGTTAAGACAGGTTTTGTAAACCTGGTAAATGAGGTGAGTAAGTGATGGCAGCTGGTGGTAAGCTGCAGGAGGCCAAAAAAAAAAAAACAAAAAACAAAATACCCCAAAAAATAAGAATTTAGAATAAAAAACCCCCAAGAATTTAGACTCACTAATTATGGAACTTACTGTCGGTTGTACTGTAGAAAAGGCTGCTGAATGTTCATTTTTCCAGATCTGTTTAATAATCGGACATTCACAAACAATATGAAAATAATCAGCCTTCAAGCTCCAGCATTGCCAGAAGGAATATCTTGAACTGTCTAGATTTTCCGAGAATGTCCAAATTTTTATCTCATAAAATTTGTGGTTTTCTGACAAATCATTGAGGACTGAAGTCACTAAATAATGACATGCATGTGAGTTTTAGACTTCATAGCCTTCAAAATATGCATGCTGACACAAATCCTGTTATAGCTACAACTTACTAAGTTCATTAAAGCAATATATAAAATCTTTTCCAATTTTTGGGCATTTGTTCTCCAATTATTTCAGACTTTGTGTCGATTTCTTGCACTAAGAAGTTAAGAGGTATGCTGTAGCAGGGACCTTTCCCTAGTCCTCTACCTGATAACCTGAAGTGAGGAAACTGCCAAAAATGCAATCCTTTGAAGGGTGTAAATGCCAGAGCTGGGGTATTAAAGTAATCCAGTTAAAGTATTAAGGATCTCTTCCAGCGTTATTAGTTAAAAATATCTGCAAAAACAGTTTACCCTTTGTTCTATCATATATGAAAATCAGATACCCAACCATATTAAACAATTGGTATCCTAATAAGAAAAGCTCATTGTTGAAGAATTCAGAACCCATTTTGACATTAATTTATACAAAAAAAATTAAATGATATAATGAAACCTCTCTCCCTACATTCACCACATGTATATATTGCCACCATCTATGAAAATACCCCTTATTTTTCTCCCTGAAACCCATAAAGAGTGATGCTCTTTTAAAATTCTAATTTGACAATTATCCCCCTCGCCAACCATTTTGACCAAAGCAGATTTACCTGGTCCAACTGCTAATCTGAGTTATCTCGTATATGATCATATAGTCAGTGACAGTCTATTGTAGATATAGACTTGACTAGCTACTGCTTTACACAGATTCCTGGAACCCAGCTCCCCGGCTTATATAACCTCCTGCATTCTACAAAACCAATGGAGTTAGAGAAGGTGAGAACAACTAAAGTTCTCAACAGAACATGCATAGGATGAGGCCTTGATCTTGTCTGCAGGAATTCAAAAGTAGCTGCCACTTTAGCATAGCACATGAGGTCAGGGAATCCAAAACTATAATACGTCTCAGCATAGTCAAGAGGGTAGGGATTACCAAATAAAATGTATTACTTACCTCTGGTGCTTAGGAGCACTCTTTTCTCCAGCCAACTCTAAGATGTCTGGAAATGAAAAGAAATTTTGTGTAGGAAGAACATTGCAACTGTAGAGATTTAGCAAGCATAATGGTTTCCACAGCTCCAATGTCCGTTTGAAAGCAGACAAGAGTCCTATTGCACACCATTAAACTGAACCAATACCCCTCCCCAAAATAATAGGCCCAGCTTTGCTCTTAAATATGTATGGTACTCACCTCACATGAAACCAGTGTCAAACATCCACTGGAGAATGTGATGCATGTCTTGTTTAGAGGGAAATAAGATTTATTGTTATTTGCTCACAAGAACAAAATTTTGCCAAATAATGCAAATGTCACAAATATTGTCTGCAAAGATGACTGATGATCTAACATCCATCAGGTGCAATCATCTGCAAACGACAAATCTGTCCGAATTTTGGCCCCTGGCGAAGCATACCCAAGTGCATATGCCATTGTTTGATATATAACAGGTTTCAACTGCAAGGAGTAAAGGAAGAGGGATAATAGGACCCCTTGTGACTATCTTGAGCTACAGTAAATACATTGAAACATCTGCTATTTGTGACAGCTTGACAAGTGGCTTTTATATGTGTTGTACACCATGTTAGAAATGAATCAAAAATTCAGTAGCGTCATAAGGCAGCCCATAAGTATTAAACAAAAGAATCAAAGGCCTTGCTGACATTAATGAAAAGAGTTCTTGAGGCATAATACAAACTACACAGGTGTTGAATATTGTACAAAATATGAAACAAGTCTGCAGTACCCTACCTACCCTTGATAAGTTGTACCAGCTTGGGGGTAAGCTTCTCCAAATGCCCTGCCAAAACCCCAGCTAAAAGTTTGGTTTCACTGGACAAATCATGGATTGGTTTATATTTCTTTGGGTAACAGGGATTCCTTCCTTTGGGAAATTTACTACAGAGGACTAGCGTGTTAAGTAAGGCAGTTTCCCATCTTGTTAATTCCTCTAATAAGGTAATTGAATGGACTCACAATTCTTGGTTATGTAGTTTATTAAGAAAACAGTAGATATCCTATCTTTACCTGGGACCTTGCCTGCCTTGAGTGAATCAATAGCTTAACATATGTCCACTTGGAAATAGATTTGTTTAATATTTCTAACTCCAAACAAGTTACCAGAAGGCATCATATTTTATTTAAAAAAAAAAAAAAGAAATTTGATTTTCTAAGTACCAATATATAAACCCCTACAAAAGTGTAAAAATGTATCATTAACATCAAACAGTGAATAATGTAACTGACCCATTTTTTCAGTTAGTATGACAATAGTTTATTTATAGCTACACTTTCCCATACTTTGCACATTAAGCTTGGGGAATTTGAGGTATCTTGCCCTGAGGACCATACAGATACTCTTTCACAGAGAGTGGATGTTATTTTAATGAAGATCCCTACATTAACATTGAAACTGAAGGAATGAACTTGCACTGGAGTGTTCTTATCAGACTGGTATTTGAATTTATGTTCTAAAACCCTAATCTCAAACTCTAAATCTTTTACTGTGTGTGAAAACTCCAGTCCTATCTAAATATTTAACATCCTTCTTCACTGAAAGATTAAAAGCCTCTGACTTACTGGTCAACAGTACCTCAGCATCCATATTCTTGAATCATAACTGTACAATCTGCCTAGTGAGCTGTTTGCTATCTTTAGCTGGCTTAAGAGTAAGGGGGTCAGGCTACCTTCCCTTTCTGTATTTAGGACAAGCAAGACCATTAATTTCAAGGATAAAGACATGATGATCTGAATTTATTGAAGGAAAAAGACTACCCCCCAACTACACTAACCAAGAAATGGTCAGTGTGGCTAACAACCTTAGCTGCATGGGCTAAGTAAGTAAAATATTTGCAGCATTAGTTGTTGACTCACCAAGGATTTTCCAGGTAAAACACCTTTGGTAATCTAAGTTCTTATACTCTGTGACATACCAGTTTAGTTCTACTTGCAAGGATTTGATCTAGAAAGTCACTACAGTGACCATTCCAAATTACTAGGTAACCCTACTCCCATGCTATGCAGAGCCTCAGAAGAGTCAATAAATACCCTAATATTTACACCACTGAATCCATAAAAGTTTCTAACCAGCATACTTCCATACACAGTTGTAAACTCCATTACACACCATCTACCTGCCTTGTTCACTGTTTCTATCAACTTCTGCCATCCAAGTTCAAATTTAAATAATGTAACAACTGCACACTTGGTTAATGCAGGAAGAAATAGACCACCCAACCCCCACAATTTTAGAACGCCAAAGAAAGTAGAATGTCTCCTTTTCTTGTAAAAGTACTGCATGGCAGAAATTGTCTTCCTTTTATCAGGTGCATTTAGACCCTTCACATTCTACAAATATGGCTGACAGAGGCTTAATCAATAGTACCTTATCATTAATCACACTTGTGATATTGGCTATAGTACTGAGAACAAGGTGCTTGGAAGAAGATACAGTTATAACAGTTCATGCAATTTGTAAAATAGAAATAAAAAATGAGATCAGCTTGAAAAATGTGAACTATCCCACAGAATAGTACAGCTCCAAATAAAGGCATAAGTAATGGCTTGATGTTTTGACTCCTACAGGGACAGAAGAGATAAGGGAGGCAGGAAGCCCACAAGTATGACTGTTCAGGGAAACAAGACAGTACAAATAGTGAGACTAAACATGTTATGGGAGTATATGGATTGAAAAAACTAACACACTACAGCAAAAATTAGCCGTAATATATGCAGATTCAACGTCTTGATTAAAATGTGCAATCCAAACCCCAAGCAGCATCACAAATATTGTAAATAATTAGTATAATAATCTCAGCGCCAAATATTGCTATAACTATATTTGTACACATATGAATTTTAATTTTCTTCCTTCCTAATCTCACAGATGTGAAACAAGAAAAATGAAATCCAGGTGTACAGCCTTGATTAAGCATGAGGGGCAGTCTACAGTCATTAATAAAAACAGTGAAGCTTGCAGTTACCTTGGAAACATCAGCCATAGCAATAGCTGCATCCATCTACACAGACATCCCATTATATGAGAGATGAGAACAAATATCACAGAAATGGATCAAAACCATCATCACTTCTAACACAAAAGTCAGAAAATAAAACCGAATAGCTAAAACTGCAGCATGAACAATACGAGAAAAATATACCTCTCAACTGTCCATAATTTTGCAGAATGTCCAGATGTTTACCTCATATTTTTGGTCTGTTCCTTATAAAATTTATGTTTTTCTGACAAATAACTGAGGATTAAAGTCACTAAATAATGACAGACTGTTGAGCTTCAGGCTCCATATCCATCTGAAAATTCATTCTAATGCAAAACTATTATTCTAACAACTGTCTAAGTTTATAAGAACAATATTTAAAAAATATCTCTGATTTTGGGCCTTTGTCCAACCATTTTTTTTGCTTTGTCCAGATTTCCATTGCTTAGAGGTTGAGAGGTCAAAAATTCTCACCAAGCTCAAGCAAATCACTTATAAAACAGTACTGGAGGAGGGCATAGCTGACCCAGTCAAAGATGGAGGCTTACGTCCATAGCTTTTCTGTGGTAAAGTACATTCTTTAATTATTTCTGTCAATGATTACATCACAGAAATATATTTGTTAAGGCAAACTGAAAAAAATAGTCCTAGCCAGGAGAACTTGATTTGTTTATTTTAAAAATGCTAGGCAAGGTAAAACAGGATTCTAATACATTCCCGAGGCATGTCTTAATAGCACACTGCATTCAGCCAAGTTTAGATATAGCAAACAGTAAAAAATACCGAGGAGTCCTTTTGGACAAGTGGATGTTTATTTTCAAGGCTGATTATTCCTTGAAGCTGCATGCAGGGAGATAACAAAAGCTAATGCATAATCACGTTGAACTGGATTCCAGTATACAGCGTAATTCATCTACTCTGCAGTCCTGATAATAGAAGCAGATGGCGACAGAGTGATGCTGCAAACAGCAAAGGAACCAGTTTATTGATATAAAACCAGGAAGCAGGTCCACCTAGATGGGTGCAGTTGGAAGGCAAACTCTCCAAAAATGAAAAGGAATGGGACATGAGTCCAAGTAAGCATCAAACATGATCAATAAAGTTCCAGAATGCAGTGAAGACAAATTTAACGACTGAATTACAAGAATATTAATGGCAAGTGAGCCTCGAAAAAAAGGCCCATGTAGAGGAAGGAGGACAGGCGAGGACAAGACAGAAAGGCAAGTCTAGCAAAAAGACAGGCTAAAGAAGAGGTTGTAGTTGTTGTGTTTACTTTGCTAGGTCATTATGCAAACAGACATTTAATTCGACCGTTTTTCTTTACAGTTATTGATAATGTTGAAAGATAACCCTAAAGTTTTCCTGTAATCGTCAAAGGATATTACCCCAGGATAGTAATCTATTAGCCTTCATGTGCTGTGTGACTGTCTTGCTCATTGCTTAACTCATGAAGTGGTAAGCTTTTCCTATTTCTGTTATTCTACCATGATGATTGATTTCTCATTTTCCTGCTGTCTTCCTCTAATGGTGCTGTGCATGCATGCTTATTAGTGTTACTAAAAACAGTGATACTAAATGACATCCATATTTGCAGCTGAGAGCAAATCTGTACAGGTGTTAAGGAATATGCAGAAAACAGGATAAGCATAACATTGTTTCATTACTGAACTGAATGCATTGTATTGATAGATGCACGTGCTTCTTAATGTACTGCATTGTTTCTACATCTTAAATGTGTGCGAAGGGAGAACGGTGAGTCAGCTATTAAGTAGGTAATATGCAGATGTTTAAATAAGTTAGAGGAAAGGAAGCCTGACTTGTCACTGGTGGGCGGAGAGGGGCATTTGCCTTTTAGAAGCATTCAGTCATAGACTCAGCTATGCATTGATTAAGAACCAGGGGGAGGAAATAAAGGAGTCTGGATGCCCTTCCACAGTTTGCTGTAGATGAGTAAGAGGAAAGTGAAGCTGAGAAGTAGAGGATGCTGGATGGATACTCTAGAGAGGAATAAATAAAGGGAGAACATGTGGAATAGGAAACATATATGTACCAGGCATTGATGATCTTTCTTCTTTTTTTGGCTGCCCTGTTTAAAGAAACGGAGTCACTGATCAGCTAGGTTGATTGCACAGTATTGATGGGTGATTTTAATCTGATTCTCAATTAAAGAGTATGCAGGTTGTATAATAAGTGCATAAGAAAAGTTAAAAGTTAGTAAAAGATTGGTTGAGTAGGAATGGATGGGTAGGGTCTGAGAGCTAAGAATAGGTTTATGATAGTTATCACATTCTTAAGGGAAAAGTATAGGCAAGTATAGGCAAAGTAACAGAAAATATTTTATGCTAGTGCCACATAGCAACATAAATCATATGTAATCAATATAAATTAAGGAGATTAATCTGCTTAATCATGCTATAACTAAGGAGTGATTTCCATATCTTGAAAGCTAGCCTGAGGGGAGGAGATGGATGTGGGGTGATTACAAATGTAATGGTGAACAGGGGAAAGAACAAAACATCATGGATGGATATGGTGGAAAGGTTGTAAGATTGTACTAGGAGGGGAATTGATAAAGAGGGAGGGTAGATGGAGAAAAGAGAGAAGAGACCTGTTACAGTACAAGGACAGCCAGCTTAGAGCTTTACAACAGAACAGGAATAAGGTTAGGCTCAGTGCTATGGAGGAAATGAATATGAAGTAAGACTAAGAACAGAGATAAATTACTTGAATATTTCATAGGTGAAGGCAGAAATGATAAAGAGAGAGGGTTGTTGGTGGCTAAGAAGGGAAGGGCGTCCCAGATGTGTCATATTTTTAAGCATTGGAAGGAGAAGCAAAGCACAGGAGAGTTAAAGGTGTTCTGGATATAAAGAAGCTATTGTGTAGTTATGAGGCACATTCAAACAGTATTACAAAGGGTTGTATAGTAGAGACACATAATGAACAATCTTGGAATTCCAGACTTCAATAAAGGGGAATTTTGACTATGGATCAAAAGGATTTGCTTGCTAGAGAAATAAAGCTAACGGCAGTAGAAAGAGCTGAAAAAATCCTGAGGCTAAATAAAACAGCTGGAATTTGCATGTGTGTGTTTTGGGGGGGGGGTGTAAATGTATAAGAACTGAGTTATTTATGTAATAGCTTCAGACTAGGGGAGAGGTTAATATGAATCAGGATATTATCATGCTACTGCCTAAGTCAAAGGAGGATACATACATGTAGGGCCATTTCATTAATAAATCTGGGTATAAAGAATTTGGCAAAGGTACTGGCAAAGAGGCTAGATATAATGCTTACCACATCAACTGAGTTAAGCAAAAGTGAGTTTCTTCCACAGAGTCATCTCTGCTTATTGTTGGAGGTTATCAGCCTTCTTAGAAGAATTTGAATAAACTGTAAGTAGAGAGGGGTAGTCCTGTTTGATATCAAAACATCTTTTGACATTGTAAGATAGGATCTCTCATATGTAGTCCTGAAGATTAGAGGTTTGGAGAGGCCTTGCTCAGTGGGTCAATTACCTACATCATTTACCACCTTTTCCAGTTTTTGTCAGTGTCACTCAGAACCAACAAAGTGGGTAAAACAGAAAGAGGCACCAGATGGATGTGCTGTTTCCTTAGAAATATTACTGGGAAGGACTGACTGGGTAGGTACCCATTTTCTGCAGTGGTCCAGGGAGAAAAGCTCCAGAATATTACAAACACATTTTAGGAACATTAATTTTACAGTCTTCAGAAATAATATTAAACTATGTGTTGTAAGTTTCTGATGCATGCTTGATCTGTTAAAGAATGTATACTAGGACTGGAGGTTTTTGCTTTTATATCTGCTTAAGAAAGAGTTTCTCTATTATTTTGTGTTACTGAACAATGTATATTGCAAATAGTTGTCGTATTCTGTTTTGGCACTGGTATGTTCTGTGTGAAATGTAATACTTTGACTATGTTGCCATTGGTTGTGCATTTCACTATTATAATGTGTGTTGTTAATTTTTTTTCTAAATAAATGCCGTTAAGAAAAGGCAGTATCCAGTGTATTGTGACATCCCAGGGCCATCCATACCATTTGTCTTGTGTTTCTTGAAGAGAAGGATGGGGGTCTCCAATCATAACAAGCCCATTATGTGTTCAAGACAAGTTTGCCAGGGAAATCACTTTTGAGGTGAATGTTGACATCCATGTCAAGAACACAGCTTGTTAGGATCAGAGATACAATCATGATTCTTTGAAATGCATGGAGCTTTATCTGATCCCAGTTCTACCAGTTACAGAAAAAAACTGAGCACAGTGTTTTTTCCAGCTTTCAAAGCCCTTGAAAGCTGGTAAAACAGTATGGTGCTGTCAAATAGACAGCAGGCAGAAACGAAGTATTACCCCGAAGACAGAAGAGTATAAAAAGCTGTTAGACATTTCATTCTACCATACTTTTTGTTTACAACTGTTGCCGTGTGAGGTTCTAACAGTTTTTAAAATCTGTTTTATGTTCTACTGCTGTTCTTTGTAAAAGAGATGAGATCCACAAAACTCCTCCATCCCTCGAGAACACCAAAATAAAACTCCAAATCGCCAAAATTTAAAACGAACCAAATTTATTAGGTTTAAGCTTCTCCCAAGCTTTTCGTTGGTTACAGTACAACTTCCTCAGAAAACTCTATAATTCATTATTCTGCAAAACTCTCATTTCAGCCTGTTGTCTCTGCTCCACCTTTTCCTAGAAAATTTTGACTTTGTCAGCAGCCCACCACTACCACCACACTTTTGTCGTTCACCAATCTCCTCAATGGTAATGGTAGCAGTAACATGAAAGCTGCTATTATTTAATAGGAAAAAAGAAAAAAAGGAAAAAATATAGTTTTTTTTTGTCTTGTTTTCTTTCTTTATTTGGATAACTGCAGCCCAATAGCAAATACTATGATCTTCCCCTGTATACAAGCTAAACAGATCAAGAAAGGTCTAGTTGCTGAATAATATTCACATTGTCATAATAGTAACAACAGTTTGCTTCTGCCTTCTGTTTTACAGCAGAACACAACAACTTCTTTACAAGGAAAGCATTTGCATTCTGAACTTTTCTGTTAAGCACCTCTAGGCACTGTTAGGATCACATCTCATATATATATATATATATATATATATGGGTCTACTTTGAAAGACCGACACGCCAGTTCACCGACACACAAATCACCGAGACCAGATAACCGACAACACACAAAACCGACAACGCAAAACACCGAACACCATTACACCGACACACCGAACGTAAACAACACATTACACTACATAGCATAGCCACTAGCCCTAACCCAAACCCTAACCCTAAGGTCCGACACTATCGCACACTCACCCTACCTGCACCCTAACCTTAACTCACTTAACCCACCCTAACCCCAAGGTCCGACACTATCGCACACTTCACCTACCTGCACCCTAACCCTAACTCACTTAACCCACCCAAAAACATAAAGCCCATCACTATCGCACACACACCCTACCCGCACTCTAAACCTAACTCACTTAACCCGTCCCTAAACTACAGTCCCTCACTATCACACACTTACCTTACCCGAACCCTAACTCCGACACTAACACACACTCACCTTTCCCACAGCCTAACCCAAAATCCCACAATATCGCACACTTACCTGACCGCTCCTAACTCCGTCACTGTCGCACACTTACTGAGTCGCGGTCACATATTACCCTTGTCGGTCTTTCCGCTGTCAGCAAATCACCCTTTCGATAAACTTACCTGTCGGTCGTTTGGTCTTCGTTTTCCGCGTGCCGGGGAATCGTCAGTTCGGTCTTTTAAAGTAGACCCATATATATATATATATATATATATATATATATATATATATATTACATATTTATCTTTTTCCCACTATCAGATTGTAATCTCAACACTCCATGGACTACAAAATAGTTAGATTGCTGAGTCAAGATAAACAGTTGCCATTCAAATAGTATTACTACAGATCTAAGACTCTGTTTAGACAAACATTAGCTCTACCTGTGTAGAAGGAAATAGTCCGAGGGATACCTATGATTACAATAATCCTCAATGACTTCCCAAATAAAGCCAAAGATTTCCACTGGCTCTATACCCAAACAAAGAAAACTCTGTTAAGTGAATTGCTAGGACTTGTCATTGACACAAACCATCCTAGTACTAATTTTTCAAAGTGAACTGAGATGGCACACTTGAGTGCACCCAGTAAAACCAGAATGACAACAGAACCAAAGTGTACCTGAGGGAACAACATTCATGACACTAGTCTTGTCCCACTCACATATAACATGAGAATATAGATTACTGTAATGTCTGATTCATAGTTTACGTCCAGGAGATCCAGGCCAAACCATCCCAGAAGTACCACCCACTGCAAATTATGTTAGACTGAGGCTCACCGATTAAGACAAATGTAAGATCATGTTTGGAAGAACATGATCCAGAAGAATTCAAAGAAAACACTAATCCAAAATCAGAAACCCAAACTGTGGAAAAACCTGGGATAAGAAGCACAGCAGGCTAATAGATGAATAGCAATGTTGCACTTCTCAAAGGCATAACATGACTGTACACTGATAAAACCCAGCAAAAAAATAATTGACTCACCCAACTTCTGCAATTTTCCTAGTATCCCATTTATAAAAACAGACCACATATCCCCATCCAGCATGCTATACAAATATCAGCAGATCAGCTGCAGTGAGTTATACTGAAATGCCATACTAGTTTGTTTCCAGGCCAATAGATTTTGGACAATTAAAATAAGTTCCCAAAGGGCAGGTGAGGGGATGTATCTCAGTAGTAGGGTGTGCCCATTAAATGAGTGAAGTCTTGAGTTCACCCTACAGCATGTCCATAATAATTCTTTCTAACAGTTAACACAGAATATGAAGGCCATGAGCTGTTAATGAGCTGTTTCCTGCAGTCCCGAGCTAGATTCCCTCAGCCTTCATTTGCCTAATGTGTAATTTTGAGCAAGTCACTTAACCAATCAGTACTCTGGAATAATTTGGGAATTGGACTAAGCTTCTCAGGATTTATGTCACTCTACTGAATACAATTACAGAGAATGATGTTTGATAGAAAACATAGTCAAAGACCAAATGCATCAATCTCAAACCAAAACATTTTTGCAGGGGCAAGCCCCCCTGCGCCCCCATGTGGGAGAAGACTGCCACACTCCCTAACTGTTGTACTGTTGTATCCAAATCCAAGGTAATACAACACTAGGAAAAGGTGTAACATCGAATCTAACCAAAAGTGTTTTTTGACTATTCTTCTACAGAATGGCATTCATTGTTAATTACACATGGTAAATCAACAGGTTCCTGGCTCCTCAATGGTCTCTTGGACTCCATGGCTAGTAAATGTCCATGAACTATGAACTTTAAGATTTCACAAGTAACAGGGATATACCTACTCTGTTATATACTATAAGCTTGCCTGCATCTATGCAGTTAAAACAAAAATCTCAATAAAAAGCTCACTTTTCCCTGCTGAAACCTAAGCATCCTCCAACCATTGTATAGACCTGTGGATAATAGTTACTATATTATTAGGGAAAAAAGAAAAAATTATATGTTACAAGAAATACTTAAAGTCTTAGGAATAATGAACGCATTATGTCCCTTCACTCTGGAAGCTGACTAATGCCCCTGCCCTGATTAGGATTTTCATGTCATTCTTTGTCTCTGTTCGTTAGACTGTTCAGTTTTGCTGACAGGAGCTTCAGGGTTCATAGGTTCATACCAGGCAAGCTGCCCTTGTGGGCCATTTTAAGACTAGCTAATTACCCCATAAGAGAAACAAGCTTTGCACCTTGTGTCTGTAAGATAAACACCTTAACCATTATGCCAACTTCCCTCTATGTCCTTTTCATCCTCAATTTTGTCTGCCATAAATTGACAATTATAACAGTTACTGAAGGATAGGTATTACCAGACCTGTAAAATTTCACAGGTCACATTTCACATACTCTCCCAAGAGAATTCTTAAAGTAATGAGTTCTCTTACCCTCTGGAATTCTTACATGGAACCAGATGCAAAGTATTGCTTCCTCTTGGACCTAGAAGGTGATTGCACAGGGAAGTCAGATTTTTGGAATGGTTCTACTAATTGGGTCTCACAGCTCCTGGAATATAAAGTATCTAACTGGCCTCTTTCTCTTAGCAGTATTTAGAAGTTAAAGATTATCCCTGTTACAACCTGCAATGTCATTAAGAACTTCAATTGCACTGATTAACCTACATTTTTGAAGTAGCACAATACAGGATCAGATGCCTTTCATTAGCTGAATAATGCTGCACTACAGTCAAGGAGAAAGAATACTGAAGTTACAGCAATTCTACAAGAAGCCAAGAGTTCCTTGGAGTTTCTCAACACCTGACTTGTGTTGGAATAATTTAGGAAATGCATTATAACATGTTTGGGTAAGTTAGAGCTCACTGTACTATCTATTTGGTGTGCTTTGTCAATGTCAGCATCAATACTCTTGGGTCATATTTTAGGACAACCAGTTCTTTTCCTATAAATACTTCACCCCCCCACCAAAAAAAAAATGGTTATTAAATCATGAACAATATTGCAAGTTAACAATTTTCAGTTCTAGTATCTTGTTCTGTAATTAGAGTTCTTCGATTTGGATGGAATAAGCTGAGGAAATTACCTTCTGCATCAACAGTGCAGCTTATTGCTTTTCCAGACAGTGGTCAACCAACTCCTGCTGGTTTTATTTCCTTTACTTATCCCCTTTAAGTTTGTTGCATCTGGTAATATCTCTCCCAATATGGAGGATTAAAGCCTCTTCTAACACAATGGATGGCATCTTGGGCTCAAACTTAAGAGCAATGTTGTTATCTCCCTGCTTCACTAATAATGTCAGTAAAACTTAAAGAAAGTAAACTTGTTCTTTTTTCATTTTTTTTTTTTTTGCTAGACCCTGGACAACAAAATTGAATCAAAAATCAGAGACTAATTGTGTAGTAAAAGAAATTAATTTCTAAAAGTCTAAGTCAGTACTCTTGTTGTGTTCACACACATGATTAGAATATCTGTATATGTAAATGACCATGAGTGCACCCTGCTAAACTAATTCAATGTTGGGTTCAGTTGAAATATGCTGAGGAGTCAGGGCATTTTATTTCTTTTCTAAAGAACTAAATGTCAATCACAAACAGATCAATGCATAAAGCAGTGGTCCAACAAGAGAACACAAAGAGGTTACCACTCTATCATGATTGGATGGCCACTGGTGTTATACAAGTGTATGTTGTGGAGCCACTTCTTTTCGGGTTGTTCCTCTAAGATACAAAATAAGTTATGGGGACATAGATATTCACATATGCAGATAACTGCAAAATGAGTAACATAACTAATTCAATAAATTATGTCAAATATCTTCAAGATGATCAGCAAAAATATATATCTGGTTTGTTAGTAATGACCTCACCTTTAATGTTTATATTTGTAAGGGTGAGGTCAGGAATAATTGTATTTATTCTACATTGAACATCTTCTAGAAACATTACATATCACAGTCAGAACCCCAAATGTGTAGAACTGTTGAAAATAATGGCTGCATTGTAGAGTTGTACTGAAACTCAAAAAGTAAAAAACAATGTCACAACTGAAATCAAAAACTGTTTAATGAAACAATCTACATGCTTTCATCCCCATATAATATTACAGGACTTTATCAGAGATAAAATCTGATGGAGTGGTCTGGTGGTTATCTGCTTCACTTGGTTCTTATTGTAGAGTTGTATCCAAGATGTTTGGGAAAGGGACAGCTCCTCTAAAACATATTTTTTATGATTGTGGGGTCAACAATCAACTTCTAAATGTTAGACAGATGGATGGGCAAAAATATGAGGTTTTAATTCATGAAAGAAATGCCTAGCTACACCGCTGAACAAATGTAATATTATGGAATTTGGTTAAAAAAAGACATGCATTATTATTAAAGAATGGTTAAATCATAAAAAAATGAAACTTTTATTAAAGATGGGCTCTGGGATTCATAAAAATTTGTCTTAGATGTATACATGCATCTTGTCCATTATGGTTAGTATGCAGCTATAAATTAACAATAATCATAAATACGGAGTACAGTGGCCCAGGACAGTTCAGACCAGACATCCCATTTGCTTGAGTTGTGCACAAGAATGCATTCTACATCACGGTGTACACTGTCCAAGCTGCAAAAATCTTTACTAATGCATTCTACAGGCACCTACAAGAATGCATGGATCATGCCATCCCAAGCAAAACCAAGACTCACTCCTCCAAGAAAAGGAAACCAGTCTGGTGGACTCCTGCCATAAACAAGCTATACAATAGAAGGAGGAGACTAGTACAGAAAAGAGCAAAATCCCAAAAAGGGAAGACATCCCTGATCAGTATCAGCATGAAACTACGATCACTCATAAAATCATCCAAGGCGAGCTTTGAAAGAAAAATTGCCAAGGACTCCAAAGATAACCACAAGGCATTCTTTAGCTATGTCAAGAATCTAAGTGGCAATGCTCAGATCTGCTCGGAGTTAGTGCAGAATGGCACAAAATACACTGAACCGACCGATATCACCAACATCCTGACAGACAGGTTCAGTGCAAACTTCACCCCCCCCTCACCCCCAAGATGGCCCATAACCATACCAGAAGAATGTAGAGTCCCAGAAATCACAGACACTCAGGTTAAAACAGCCTTCTCCAAAGCCAAAAACACATAATCAATGGGACCGGATGGTGTCCCAGGCTGCGTCCTACATGAGCTCAAAGATGAACTAACTCCTCACCTAAACACACTGTTCAAACTCAGCCTCTCCACAGGCTACGTACCCATAGAGTGGTGCACAGCAGCGGTTATTCCACTCCACAAAGGTGGAGCCACAACAGACCCCGGGAACTATCACCCTATAAGCCTGACTAGCTTGGTCTGCAAGGCTATGGAGTGCATCATCATGGAACTCATTAACAGAGACATTGGGAACCTCCAAACACTGGATCCTACCCAGTTCGGCTTTGTTAAAGGCAGATCATGCCTCCTGAACCTGGTGGACTTCTTTGAGACAGTTACTAAGGCTATAGATGAGGGAAAAGTGGTACACACAGCCTACCTAGACCTTGCAAAGGCCTTTGACACCATTCCCCATTCTGGTATTATAGACAAGCTCACCAGCCTGGCTCACGGACAGAACCCACATGGTGAGAGTTGTGGGAGCTAGGTCCGACTCTAAATCGGTTACAAGTGGAGTTCCCCAGGGCTCAGTCTTAGGACCCCTCCTGTTCGGCATATACTTCTTAGAGGTACAGGCAAGCACAGGAGGACTATGGCTGACCAAGTTTGCAGATGACTGCAAACTAGGGGCTATAATTGACTCTCTGGCTGACACAGACATCTTCCAAAAGGTCTCACTGAGATGGATACCTGGTGTCAAAATCATGGCCTCAAGCTAAATGACAAAAAGTGCATAGTTACCCCTTTGGAAAAAACAAAGTACCCACAAACTACTACATAGGTGGTAGTCCCCTAAATATGGAAGACGTAATAAGGGATCTGGGGACCCAAGTAGATAGTAATCTCAACTTTGATAATCACATTGCCAAAGTGTTTAGAAAATGCTTCTACATGGCCCACCTAATCACAAAAGGGTTTGCATCCAGATCAAAAGAGGTCATTGTACCCCTCTACTCATCACTCATCAGACCCATCATAGAATACAATGCCCCATTTGGGATGTACCTTACAAGACACCTGCAACAGCTGGAAAGACCACAGAAGTACCTCACCAAGAGGATCACTGGCCTCAAACAGATGCCCTATGCAGCTCGACTGAAGAAATTACAACTGTACTTGGTTGCATACCGCCTACTCAGAGGTGATCTCTGTCTGACGTACAAGACCATGTCCAACCCAGAATTGATGGACATGCTCCACCTAAAGAAAACCTTATCCCCGCAAGCCACACGCTCTAGGGATCTAAACCTCACCACAACAATAAAATAGGATGTGCTGGAGGGATAGATTCCCATCCCAGAGACTTCCCATGCTTTGGAACAAGATCCCAGTCTACATCAGGCAGAGCTCCTTGCTAACACTCTTCAAAAGAAATCTTGACGAGTGGATGGGAAACAGAAAGTTTACCCCGGGGATCACTTCAGTGGCTCTGCTGGACAGAGGCACAGGGAACTAATCTAAGGGGGCGGCGAAAGCCAGTACATTCTGGCTAGGCTTATAAATGCCTTCGGGTAGATAGCCTAGTACCTACCTATAAACCTATGAACCTAAGAACAAGAATTGTAATCTCACAGTCATAGCATTAAACATAAGAGACATGTCAGGGGAAAGTAAAATCTGAGAATTGGGAGTGGGGAAATAATGCAAAACCAAATTTATACCATTTACTTAGATGTTATCCTTCCTATCCGAAAGGGCATAAAAAGACATGGGTAGACAGGGCAGCTGCCCAGGGCACTGAATGACAAGGAACATTGATCTGCATGTTCATAGGTATGTACTAGGATAGTTGCACTTGGGGGCCAGTTTCTGTTGGTGAGAATAAAATGCTGCACTTCTTGTCTGGGGAGGAAAGCACATTAACTATTATACCAGTTCACAACCCCAATAGGTTCAGAGGAGATTCCTAGATTGATGACCACAGGGTGACTTTTTAAGCCTAACCATGCTTCCTAAAGTGAGAATCAAACCCTGTACCTTGTGTCTATGAGGTAAACACCTTAACCATTATGCCATCCCCAAAATAATTATTAAACGTTTGTTGGTAATAGTACACAAAAGCATATTTATTTATGTATTTGCAAATGCTTATATGCAGGTATGTACTATTTACTTCACTCTAGCACAAGGTAGATTTAGGTCTTTATAAATGAATGTAAAAGTAGTTACAGACTATAATTCTGAGGCAACCCCATTTTAGACATTCTAACTAAATAGGTGCAAATTACAGTTCAGGTCTTGCATCGGGGGTGGGGGCAGTAAAAGTGCAAGTAGCTTTTTTTTTATGTATTAACTAAAACATAGCCTAGAGCACCTACATTAAAAGTACAAAACAGGTGAAAGTGGAATTGCACTGTGGCTTAATCTTCTGTGGCTTGTGTAAATAAATCAAGCTAATACTAATTATTTAAGGCAGCTGTGTTTTCCTCATATTCTCATGCTTGTAATATATTGAATGACTGTGTAAACTTTTGAAGTTACCTCATTATTGCTGAGTTACAACAAGTTCATTGAAATATGTAGGCATAAATCTGCTTCCAAAAATCCATAGCTACACAGGGGATTAGAATATTTTATTATGGCATCATAATGCAGGGTGGGGCCATTCATTTCCAGACACTGTTATATGCCCACCATTTCATGATATGTTTGTGTGGCCTTGGATTGGTGCATGTTAGCCATATTAAAAAGGATTATCCTAAATTGCTATCATTCTTGGAATATTTAATTGAATTGAAGTGCTGCAGTTTATGAAACACATAAATATTCTGCATTTTGGAGTGAAATGTGAACAACTTGTAGAGGGACAGTATGTGAGGTTTTGTCTCTATATATGTATGTAGTTATGTAGTAGTTATAGAGTCCTGTTTTTTGTAGAGTATAATGGACTAAACTACAGATGTTTTAAGTTTAAGATTGTCAGCTTGTGTTATGTTGAAAGTTAAAAATTGTTCCTTATTCTGAAGTATTCTGGCCAGCATTCTTAAGGTTTTTCATAGTAAGCACTCATGGCCGAAGTTTTGGGATCACTAGACAGACAATTCCTTGCACTATGCTTCCCCTGACATTTTGCTCTTAATGCCATGCATTCTATTTTTTATTTTTACTGATAGCTGTCAAAAGTATGAAATCCACCAATATGGAGGTTCTTAGCGAAAAGGAAGTACTGTTTAATTCATATATCTGACAAACGTTATGATAATTTAAAGCATTCATCAAATTCAAACTTTAAAATGATGTATTTAGGAAAATATTAATATCTCTCTTTAAAAAGATAGTATGATATTGCAGTTTAAGTCTCAATGTTGTAAAACATTTCAGAATTAAGCTTGTTTAGAAGGTTCACAGCTATGGTTATCAGTCTCAGATGCTTAAGAGATGAACAACTTTCAGTCTCTAGATTTAGCCTGGTCTTAGCAAACTAAAACATTTTTATCTATGTCTCATTCCCCGTCTTCGTCCTTTAAATCCCTGAGCAGACAAGATCATAGTGTTGAATAAAGCACATGTTAATATATTATAATGGCCAAAGCCAAAGCAATGTATTATATTTATTGCATTGTACCACACCCAGTGGAGTATAGCAAAGTGCTAGTTGTATAAAAAGTCTCTCAGATGAATGTCTTCTGTCATGGTCTACATTAATGCTATACTTTGTCCTTTCATTTATTACATTTAAACATATGGAAGAATTGACATCTACAGTTTTTTTCAAATGCAGTCGTGAAAAACCTGTTTAATTCAAGCTTTCTTGTTGATGATGCATATCTCATTTGCTATACGATCAGTAAAAATCACTTGCATTTTTCTCTATTAGAATGTTTCCCCTCACCACTAGTATCAAATGGTCTTCCAAAAATTAATATCCGCTTCTAGACATTGCATAAAAGTAGAATTTCATGTATTTAGAATGTATTCTTTTTACAGGAAGGTGACATTAGAGATCTCTGAGGCACCACGGCAAAAACTGTAATGGTTTTTGTAAGGGGTTGCAGTCTGCTTGTATAGTGGCTTGTATGTTTTTTAACACTGTTATGTTGCACTCTCATAAAAGTAATGTCACAGGAAATAAAGGAAAACACTTGCAGCTTTATAAAAGCTTTCTGATGATTATTAGTACTAAATAATCAAATTCATTGCTTTAGAGATGTCTCTTGAACCTGCGAGGTAGGAGCCCGGCACATTTTATTTCCTAATCACTTTTTCGCACCATCCAATAGCATGATAGAGGCCTTTGAAAAGGTCTGTGATAAAGCTATAAGCAAGCTTAGCAGAGACCTTGTGATTTCAAATTTTAGAATTTAACCACTGAAGAAAGGGCTACCTTGAAATTTCTGACTGATGATAATTATTTCAGGATTATGAAGCAGACAAGGGCAGATTAGTGCTTCTTATGGATATGAGTAGATATAATGAAAAGATGTACACAGTGTTCAGTGATACAGCTTTTTACAGAGAGGTTGATAAGAGTATCAGTCATGAAGATAAAGACATAGACTTATTTTTGGACTGGTCCTGTGAGACTGTCTTTGTGATGATAAACTTAGGGACATTTTATCAGTAAACTTTCCAAGAACTGCAGCAGTTTTCAGCATCCCAAAACCTCATAACAATCTGTCAGGCCACCTTTGAAATTAATTGTTTCCTTTTGAAGTTCTAAGACTGAACTACTGGCTATATATATTGAACAGAAATTGAACGCGGTTAAAGGTAATAAGTATTTTGTTTTGGACTCAACTGATTGTATTTGAAAATAAAATAATGTTAATTTAACTACTGAAGACTTTTTTGTCACAGCAGATAAATATAGTTTATATGCTATGGTACCTTTTGTGGTTTAAAAAATATTTGGCTATGTTTTCCGATTTTCAGCAATGAGAGCTGGAATTTCTGTATGGAATGTTGGAGTTGGTTTTGCTGCATAATTATTTTGTTTTTGGTAAGCAATGTTTTCAGTAAGTGCAAGGTTTGGTTATAGGAGTGGCTATGGCACCGAGCTGATATATATATATATATATATATATATATATATATATATATATATATATATATATATATATATATATACTGGATCCCACACAGTTTGGTTTTGTGAAGGGTAGATCATGCCTGCTTAACCTGGTCAACTTCGTTGAGTCAGTCACCAGAGCTGTGGATGAAGGCAAGGTGGTTCATACCGCCTACCTTGATCTGGCTAAGGCCTATGATACCATTCCTCATTCAGGAATTATAGAAAAACTCACTAAGCTAGGCATCAACCCCTTTATCACTAGGTGGGTTGTAAATTGGCTCACAGATAGAACCCACAGTGTGAAAGTAGCTGACTCCAAGTCAGACTGTTGACCAGTCATGAGTGTAGTCCCACAGGGTTCGGTCCTGGGTCCTCTCCTGTTTGGTATCTACTTCTCTGAAGTCCAGGCCAACACGAAGGGACTCTGGCTGACAAAGTTCGCAGATGATTGCAAGTTGGGAGCCATACTTAACTCCCCAAGTGATGCTGACATCCTACAAAAAGGCCTCACTGAGACCAATGACTGGTGTCAGAACCATGGCCTTAAGCTCAATGCCAAAAAATGTGTCATCATCCCCTTTGGGAAAAACCCGGTTCCCATGAAGTACCACATTGATGGTAGTCCGCTAAACACAGAAAGCGTCATAAGAGATCTGGGAACACAGGTTGACAGCAACCTCTCTTTTGACCACCACATTGCCACTGTGGTCAGAACGTCCTTCTATGTGGCACATCTCATTACTAAGGGTTTTGCATCTAGGAAGAAAGTGGTCATTGTCTCCTTCTACTCTTCCCTCATTAGGCCAATCATCTAGTACAATGCCCCATTTGACATGTACCTCATTAGACACCTGCAACAACTGGAGAGGCCGCAAAAGTACATCACAAAGAGGATCTTAGGCCTTAAACACTTGTCCTATATGGACAGACTCAAAAAACTCCAACTATTCTCTGTCTCATATCACCTACTTAGAGGCGATCTCTGCTTGACTTTCAAAGCCATGTCTGACCCAGATCTGTTAGAAATGCTCCATCTAAAGAAATCCCAATCCCTCCGCACTACACGCTCCAGAGACCTCAACCTCATTACCACAAACAACAAAACAAACTGTAGGGACAGGTTCATAACCCACAGACTGCCCATGCTATGGAATAGACTTTCCATACATGTCAAGCCTCTTCAAGAGAAATCTTGATGAGTGGATGGGAAATAGAAAATTTACCCCGGGGATCACTCCAGTGGCTCTACTTGACAAAGGCACTGGGAACTAAGGTTGGGGTTTTACAATGCCAGGGTAATCCCATGGGCTAGACTTGTTAAGGCTCCAGGGCCATTAGCCTAGTACGAACCTATGAACTTATATATATATATTTTGAAAGTTCAAACATCTAATACCCATCCATCAATACCCTTCTAAAACCAGGCAAAACCACCATCTCATCTCCCAACAACAATTCTGATAATGATAGCATAGCCTCAGAATTCAACCATCACTTCATAGAATCCATCCTCGCACTATCTATCCAACTATCCAACAAGAACACTAAAACCACCCCAACTGTAGAACAGACTAATATAGCCACCTTCACACTCTCACCTGTACCAACCTCTTCAATTAAAAAGCTACTCTATAAACTAAAACCCATCACACTCACAGCAGATGGTTTATCCACAAATATTCTAAAATTAGCTGCAGAATCACTAACCTATCCTGTCTCAATTCTTATAAACCACTCTATACAAGAAACCTGCATACCCCATCTATGGAAAGTGTCACATATAATTCCCATTCACAAAGGCGGAAACTCCTATGAACTATCAAACTACTGGCCAATTGCTATCTTGTCCCCCCCTTTCCAAGCTTCTGGAGAAATGTATTCACACCCAGGTAATGCACTTCTTATCCTCACATAACCTCCTCTCACCCACACAGCATGGTTTCCGCCCAAACCATAGCACAACCACTGCTCTACTCTCCTTTACCAATCAGATTAACCATCTAAGAAACAACAATACACTCATCTCAGCCATATTCCTAGATCTATCAAAAGCATTTGATATGGTCTCCCACAACCTACTCTTAGACACTCTGTCAACCTTATCCTTTGCCCCTCTACTACTTCATGGTTTAGAAGCTATCTCTCTGACAGAAAACAATTAGTTAAATGGCAAAGTACACTATCACCTCTGTTACCAACTACTATAGGCATCCCACAAGGATCAATGCTGGGTCCTCTACTATTCACCATTTTCACTAACAAACTGCATACTTCCACCTTGCATGCATCACTTATACAGTATGCAGATGACTCTAATCTGCTCAGCCCCATCCATAACAAATCTTCAAAACCTTACCCAAGAATCCTTCTGCTCCATGGAACAATGGATCACCGATATCCAACTCATTCTAAACCCCAACAAGACCAGATTACTCCTTTTTACCACCAATAAATCCAAAGCCACACCTCCTACCTTCACTATCACCTCCAAAACAGGACCACAATCTCCCCCTCCCCTCACACTAAGCTGCTCGGGGTTGAAATAGATAACAATCTTATCTTTAATGTCCATGTCTCACAAACCATCACAAAGGTACATAAGAAACTAGGAACCCTATACAAACACAAACAGTTCCTGTCAGACCAAGCTAGAATCTCCTTAGCTCAAACCCACCTCTTGTCTACTCCAATGTATGCATCACCAATCCTAATTCATATCAGGAAACAGACCTCAAGAAACTAGAGCCATGTTACAATAAAATTGCAAAATTCGCTAACAACTCCACTTTTAGAAGTCATCACTGTCTTGCCCTGAAGCAAATACAGTGGTTAGAACTCCCTCAGCTAATTAGCTATCACCAATTAGTCCTCACCTTCAACATAATAAGGAACCCTCAGAAAACCCCAGCCCTAAATCAACTTCTAAACCAATATTCTGCAAATCGCCCTCTACACTCATCTAACAAAACCCTGCTCTGCATAACCAAAACCAATAACACTGCAGGGAAAAGTCTGTTCTCCCACACCATTGCTAGGGAATGGAATAACCTCCCCCAAAGTATCTCCTCTGCTCCATCCATCTCACTTTTCAAGACATCACTAAAGTCACACCTCTTGCAATCATGGCTCTGTCCCTGTATCACATAAAATCTTTTCTGCTCTCCTCCTAACTTGCCACACCTCATCTCCTCACTGCTTACCTCAGCTATTCTGCACAACTCAAATGCACCCCATCAGGAACTACTATCCTACAAACTATTTCTCATGCTATGACACATCTCCCGAATAGCATTATTTTCCAGATCACATTCATTCATTTTATGCTTTGTACAACCAATAGGGAATTCAAACTTTTGCTATCTATATACCAAGCTTGCTCAAATCAAATTAAGGTATGAAAAATCTCCTTATTGTATATATGCCACTGTATAGAAGTTTTCTGTTCTTTCATGGATTATGTGTTGTCATATAAAGACATGAAGCTCTGATTGCATATATGCCTCTACAGAGAATTTTTTTTTGTCATTTGTTGTATTTGCACTGCTATGTTATGGAGCTTTTCTCCCCGGGCCTCTGCTGTAAATGGACATTGTTTCAGTCAGACTTTCCCGGTAAACAAATGTAAAATAAAAAAAAAAATAAAATAAAAATAATAAAAAAAAGTAAAAAAAAGAAAAAAATGACCTGAATGGTTTTGGCAGGAGGGCAAGCACCCCTGCACCCCCACACCTCCTGCTATTTATATATACCAACTCCGAGATCTCACTACAGTGCAGAAAAGGGAAATCTTTCCATATAGAGTATGGAGATCTGTATGGAGAGCTCCGTTAAAAACGTTCGAACTTTCAAAAGTTCGATGATATGCTCTTGGCCATATGAAACTCGAACTTTTAAAAGTTCAGTCATCTGAAGGGGACCCATATATATATATATATATATATATATATATATATACATACATATATAAGTGTTTTTTATTTTGCAAAAAGGTTTTTACATGTTATTGAAGACATTATTTTAATTTGGTCAGGTGAGACAAGTTTACTTATAGATTTTCAGAATTATTTGAACCAGCTCTTTAATATTTAGTTTTAATGCGAGTACCTATTGTGCTTTTAGATATTATGTTGAGTAAAAACTTGGACAGTAAGAGAATTGCTCCTAAAATGTTTTAAGAAGGAAGTGGCCAATAATAATTATTTACAGCACTGGAGTATGCACCCCGAGAATCTCCAGACCCACATTCTGAAAGCACAAATGATTTGAGTTAGCAGATTGACTACCCTCTGAGAAAATTAATTATCTGTGGTCCAGATTTTTAGACAGGGGTTATGACTCTGTCTAGGTTGATGAAACCGTAGCCAATGTTAAAAATGTGTGTGCTACTGCTTTTAAACTTTTGACTGAGATTGTTTTATTGGTGAGAACAGGGGGGAATTCTGGTGCTGAGATAATGCAAGATTACCAAGGATGATGCCACAGTACAAACAAAAGATAATTGACTTCAATTATTGGCTTAGTTTCTGGTGTCTTTACTGGGGATTCAATCTTTGTCAGCATGGGAGGACATGTTTAACAAACCATGTTACTTTGCAAAGGATGGTTTGCGCCTGTCTCTCCTAGGCTTCTGAATATTGGCTAAAACTTTATTCACCTCATCATGCCTTTTTTAGACAATGCTAAACTGATAGACCTACCAACATAGCAAATAAAACCCAAAGAAACCTAAAGGTGTTACTGCAGAATGGTAGGAGCCTAAACACGAAATTCCACACTCTACAAGTTCTCTTCCCTCTGTAGAATATAGACATCTGTGCTGTTACCAAGACATAGTTTAAATCCACAGAAAGTACTCCATCAGTGCAAGCCTACATTGCCTTTCACACATTTAGATTATCAGCGGCACAGCAAGGACAGAGGAGGTGTCTCAATCTCTATTAACAACAAGTATAACTCTAGGTTGATTAACAGGCTGATGCTCTGGAATTTATCCATGTGCAAATCACCCTAAACAAAATTCCATACCATATCCTTGCAAGCTATAGGTCACCTTTTTTGTCCTTAGAATCCTACAGTTCATACATAGACCTACTGAAGACACTCGCCATTAAACCAACAACCCTACTCATGGGCACCTTTAACTAACCCTGTGTAGACTGACTCAAACTTAGAGACACAATGATTCCTGGACTTTGTTAACACAAATACACCTGACCAGATAGTGTGCACACCCACTAAAGGTTCAAACATACTGGACCTGGTACTTACCAATTTGGAAGAGAGCTGCACCCCCCCTCAAGCATTATGTCCTCACTGATATGATTGGATCACAAAACTGTCTCCTTCAAAATAAAAATCAACTTGGCAATCCTTGCAAATTCTGTAACAGTCAGGAACTATTCTAAAGCAAACTTCATTCTATTAACTGATAGTTTGTCAAAATTCAGTACCCTTCCCAACCCCGAGTTCATGGCAACCTATGTTGGATTGTTCAAAGAGACCCTGTATAACCACATGCTGTAAATGTCTGTATAGAGGCTGCTTTACCTACTAGCAGTAAGACCAAAACAAACTCTAAAAATAAACCACAATGGTAGAATCCTAATCTTAATAGGGTATATAACAAATGGAAAAATGTCATGGCTAAAATCAGGAAGAGCAACTACCATAAAGATACAAGCTCTCAAATTAAATTAAACAGGAGACTTAGAGGACTAATTAAGTCTAACAAGGCCAATTAGAAGGTCAAGATAGCCTCATAGGTTAAGGGCAACCACAATACCTTCTACAGCTATGCCGAAAACCTCAAAGGCAGCACACAGCAGTGTGCAGAACTGGTGGTCAATGGTGCCACCTTCAACAAGCAGCACAAAATAGCAAATTTGTTGGTTGACAAATTCGGTTCAAACTTTATCATCCACTCCTCCTCTGCCTCCTCTCATGAAATACCTACCATAACCCCCCAACTATTAATAGGGAACAGGTACTGGTGGTGTTTGCCAAGGCAAAAAATAGAGCCTCAGTGGGCTAAGACAATACCCTGGGATACATCCTAAATAGCTTGAAAAGTGACCTATCAGGACCACTTCAGTCACTTTTCAACTATAGCCTCAGAACAGGCTTTGTACTTTGAGAGTGGAGGATTGCAATGGTTATTCCACTTCACAAGAGCAGACCATCAACCAATCCCAGAAACTACAGAACCATTAGTCTGACTTGTCTAGCATGCAAAATCATGAAATAACTCATCATGAAAATGATCAGCAAAAACATAGGCAACCTTCAGTCACTGGACCCAACCCACTTTGGCTTTGTCAAGGGAAGGTCATATCTACTAAACCTGGTGGACTTCTTTGAAAAGGTCACCAAGACAATGGATGAGGGAAATGGTGCATACTATCTACTTGGACTTGGCTAAGGAGTTTGATACAATACCCCTGTTGGGCATAGCTGACAAACTCTCTGAACAGAACATAAAGCTCTATGTATCTCACTGGCTTGACAGCTGGTTCACAGATAGAACCCAGGAAGTCAGGATTGGTGACCTGTCACCAGCGGGGTACCTCAGGGCTCCATGATGGGACTGCTGTTGTTTGGCATCTTCTTCTCAGAGATAAAGGTGAATGTCAAAGGCCATTGCCTGACCAAGTTCACAGATGACTGCAAATTGGGAATTATCATAGATTCCCCTATAACACAAACATTTTACAAGAGGGTCTAACACAGACAAGCGACTGGTGACAAAGTCATGAATTACAAGTCAACGCCAAGAAATGCATTATACTGCCTTTAGGGAGAACTGCTACTCAGGCTAATAACTTCATCAATAAGACATCCCTAAGAGTTGACCCAGTAGATAGAGATCTGAGAACATATGCAGACAGTAATCTGGGTCTTAACCAACATGTGGTCAAGGTAGTAAGAAAATCATTCTATGCTGGCCAGTGTATAAGTAAGGGCATGGCATCCAGGTCTAAGGAAGTCATAGTGCCGCTTTATTTGTCTCTTATCAGAATCATCATTGAGTGTAATGTCTCCTTCAGTATGTACCTGACCAGACATATACAACAGTTGGAAGGGTCTATATTAGATAAACGAAAGTTTAGCTTACCGAACGCTGACATTATCGAAAATCCCGGCACTCAAAACTGCAATTGTAATGGGCCGTGTCCCACACACCCCCCGCTAAATATATATTCCAACTCTGAGATCGCAATACAGTGAGGAAAGGGCAAATATTCCCATCTTCACTGTACTGCGATCTCACAATTCTGGTTTCGGGTTCCGGGATTTTCGCTCATGTTAGTGTTCAGTAAGATAAACTTTCGTTTATCTAATATAGACCCCAGTTGGAATACCCACAAAGGTTCCTTACAGGAGAATCCAGGATATAAACACATTGTCCTATATGGATCACCTTAAAACCCTAACTCTTTACTCAGTCTCCTACAGGTTACTAAGCATAGAACTATGCCTGTCATACAAGGCATCCTCATATCCAGTTCTGATGGACCTTTTGCACATCCACAAAATAAACAGTATCAGATCCACTAGATCTAAGGATTTAAATTTTTCTTGTGACATAAATAAGACATGTTGGTGAGACAGATGGGAGTCCCTATGCTCTGCAACAGGCTCCCCATGCTTGTGAAACAGAGTCCATCCCTAACTCTATTTAAGAGTAACTTGACCAATGGATTAGAAATTGGAAATTCACCTTGGTCTGGCCTCCTTGTCTCTGATAGACAGAGGCAGACAGTAATGCTCAAAGTAACATAGACCTTTTCTTCCATAGGAAAAAAATAGTTCTATATTTAGATCTATTTCTGGGGTTTTCCACTCAGACGTAATTATCAGTAAGGGAATTTCTCAGGATTCTGGGTCTCATGCATCTATAACTCTCATGATATCTCTTGCAAGACTCCACATGAGAAAGATACTATTGTATCTGAAGTCTTCGTGGTCCCAGCATCAACACCCATAACCTCTATAAACGTCTTAACAAACGTATCCCTTCCTAATAAATACCCATGACCCATAGGGTTTGGATGCATGGCTAAGCTTATAAAGGGTGGTCATTAGCATACGATATAACCATGAACTTATGAACCTAAGAAAGTTTAATGTGGGTAATGTGCTCACCTATACATGAGATGCCAATATCATCAAAGGTATTATTAAGAAAAATTGTAAAATTCTGATAAGTGATAAACTTGTGAAAAATTTGGTGGTTGAAAATCTGATTTTTGTTAATAAAAACATGAACAACTTAAACAATAGATTTGAAAAGTAAAAGAAGTATAAGAATGTTGCAGTAGCAAAATGCACTTTCTCGTGTAATAGATGTAGTTATTGCAGGCATATGGGCCATTGTCTTTCTTTTTATTCTGCCAACACTGCTACAGCATATTCTGCTCCTAAATACTGTAGGTACAGTTCTATTAATGCTGTGTACACAGCTGAATGTTTGTCTTGCCAAACATTTTATACTGGCAGGATTACATCACAAATTAGTAGTAGGAATTATGAACACAATTATGGAATCAAGAGCAAAATCTAAAAATGTCTTATACAGACATACAAAAAATTATGTTAATTTTAAAAGGTTTCTGCTTACAAAAATTATGTTAATTTTAAAAGGTTTCTGCTTTGTGTTACTGATTGCATTGAACCTGATATATGAAGGGGTGATACCAAAAAAGTTTGGATGTTAAAGAACTTGAATGGCTGTTTACTTTTAAATTCCACTTTTGGTAATGGGCTTAATGATCATTTACATTTTAAATGTGGTAAAAAATGGAAATTGAAGTTTGTTTAAAGATGATGCACTTTAATGTTATTTTTATTGTATTTTTGATTGGGAGGGTGGGTATTTATTAATTTGTGTAAGATCAGGTATCATTTAAATGTACAAAAATACAGTATTCTCTTTGCATAAGTCTAGAAATGCAGCCATATTAAAGCAGGCCTTCACAGTGTGCATACAGTTTTCAGTGAATGCACTTTCAATCAGTGAAAAATAACCTTCAGTCAAGAATATTGATAAGAACAGAATGTGCAGTACATTTAGAACAAACAGATCTTACAAGGCTTGGGAACCAAGGCTAAGGAGGCATGTAGAAACCTACAGGGTTTTGGTATTATTAGGAGATAAAGACATGCGTAGGGTGTGCCTTCATTGAAGGTTGGGCATCGAGCTGGCACCTCAGCACCGTAAAAAATCTACTGCAAATCATTAGCTGACCGGAGTTCCACTGTGGCGACCCCTAACTGGGAAAAGCCGAAAGAAAAAGAAGAAGGAGATACTTCAGACACGGTTAGTTAAGTTAGTTTGTTTGGACTGGTATGCAGAAAGTCATTGCAGTACAGACACTCGAGTATGGGTACAAAAGTCAGGTCAAATACGCAGCATCCAAAGGACGACACAAGAAAGATAAAACCAAATGCAAAGTTTATGAAGCGCTTTTCGTCAGGTTCACTGACCCAACTTCCTCAGATAACAACCAAGTGATGCATACAAGATTTAAATACATTCAAAATACATTCAAGATATCATGTGATAAAAGTCATTTACATAATAAATTGCTAGCAATTAACTACATAGTATCTCATTACATTCTTTAAACTACCTTGCTTTTAAAGTAATATCCTAACTGATGATAAATGTTAAACGATTAACTACAAAAACAAGTAAAAATAAGTGAAAATAAATATTTGCTACTTTAAATAGAATGAAAGCCATTCCTAATACAATTAAAACCTCAAAAAACTCATGATTTAATTTATGTCAGCGTGTCATATATTATTTTAAAAGTATATATATATATATATATATATATATATATATATATATATATATATATATATATATATATTTGCCTTAAACTGGTGTAGTATATATATATATATATATATATATATACACACACACACACACACACACACACACACACACACACACACACACACACACACACACACACACGCACACTAAACAATTCTTTACAGCTATCTCATCAAGTTTCTAAGTTTCAGATATTGCAAGATTGAACAAGTTTCATTGATTCCAGGAGGATGGTGGGCATCTAACCTTAACTGCCATAAAAGCTCCAGTTGTTCTAATAAAAAACTGGTAGGTCTTCCTCTATGGTCTTGCGTAATCTGGTCTATTGCCCTAAATTTAAAAATATGAGTAAAGTTATGTTCTATATGTTTAGCTAAAGCATTCTCAGTCTTATTTTTTCTTATACTGTAAAGATGTTCATATATTCTTTCTTTCAGTTTTCTATCGTTTTTTCCGACATAGAAAGCTGGACAGAAGTTACATTGGGCTAAATAGACTACCATTGTGGTGTTACATGTGAACCTCTTCTTAATACTGTATTCCTTGTTTCTAATGGTGAATTTTTCTCCCTTCACTATAAAACCACAATAATTAGATGATTCATATTTTAACATTCCTGGTGTATGCACAAAGTTTGTATTTGGTACGTCCAAGAAATTTTTTAAATTATGTCCTCTCCTGTTCACAAATTCTGGTTTTATTCCTATTTTACTTACTATGTATTTATCATTTAAAAGGATGTTCCATTTCTTCAAAATGACTTTTTTTTATTATTTCCACTGTTTCAGGGCTATAGGTAAATATAAACCTCATGTTGTATTTTTTACTTATTTCTTTTGTGTTCAATTCTCCCTCTAGGTGGACAATGTCTATTTGATCTATATTCTCTCGTACTATAGTTTTTACATGGGATTCTATATGTTTTCGTTTTAAAATTGGTTCATATATTCCCTTAGATCTTTTGTAAGTTACTTCAGATACCAAGTCTGAAAGAAATGTTATTGGGTACCCTCTTTGTGTGAACATTTGTAATAATTGTTTGCATTCTTTATGAAATTCCACTTCAACAGTTAGCATTCTAGCTGCCCGCACTAGTTGGCCCTTAACTATTGATCTTTTTTGGGGGTACGGGTGTGAACTGGTGAAGTGGAGAAATGAGTTAAAGTACATTTCTTTACGAAAAATAGATGCTCTATAACCTTCTCTGTCCTTCCAGAGGAGTACATCTAAATATGCTATTTTTTCAGTACTAAAATTATTTGTGAACTTTAAGTAAGAACTGCTGCTGTTAAGATGTTCTGCTAAATTTTTAGCTATAATTTCATCACCTTTTAGGACGATAAAAATATCGTCCAAAAAGCGTGTATAATAATGAATACAGTTCGTTATATTAACATTTAAAAAATAGTTTTGTGTTCCCAATGGGCTAGGACTAGATTTGCATAGCTAGATCCCATCGGTGAGCCCATTGCCACACCTATTTGTTGTAAATAAATTTATTTTTCAAATATAATATAATTGTTGTACAATATAATAGAAAGAAGTTCTTCTACCAGTCTGGGGAGCTTTATATTTCCTCATCATTGCTAATACTGCTTGAATCCCCTCCTCATGGGGTATAGAACTATATAAGTCGCAGACATCTATTGTTAAAAATTATATTCTCTATAAAACATCAGTTTATCTATATCTGATAGAAATGACCAAGAGTCATGACAAATCTGTTTTTCATAGTTGATATATTTTTTCAAAGTTTTTTCCACCACTTTTGCACTAGTATAGGTGATTGACTGCCTAGCATCTACTAGCACTCTCATAGGTGGGTCAGATATGTTTTTGTGGACTTTTGGCACTCCAAAGATACATGGGATCTTTGGAAAGGATATAGTTAAATAATTCAAAGTATGTATATCTATTATACCTTCTATGAACAAGTCATTAAGGTATATATTAATATTTCGATATGCTGTATTTAATTCATTTCTACTAACTTTTCTATATGTTTCAGTACTTAAAACTTTATTCATCTAGGTTACATAATTGGTGTAGTTCATCATAACCAAACCACCTCCTTTATCTGGTTTTATACATCTAACAGGTTTATTTTTTATTTCATTTAACAGTGAATATTCTTGTTTAGTTAAGTTCTTATTATCATAATTCCTGTCCATCAGTAATGTTCTGAAATCTAATTCACATATTTCATCAAAAACAAAAAGAGATGGATATAATGGCAGACTGAACATGCTAGGAATATATAATTCACTAGTTGTAGTTTTATCGCTACCACATACAACCGCCAAATTCAATTTTCTCACAAAACTTTTAAAGTCTAGTAACAGTCTTGATATATCAAGGCATGGTGTTGGTACAAATGTGTAACCTTTTGAAAATAATTCAACAACATCTTCACTGATGTCAATGTCTGAATAATTGTAAAGTTTAAAGTCACCTGATTTATTAAGCATGACTATTATACACGCTTTTTGGATGATATTTCTATCGTCCTAAAAGGTGATGAAATTATAGCTAAAAATTTAGTGGAACATCTTAATAACAGCAGTTCTTACTTAAAGTTCACAGATAATTTTAGTACTGAAAAAATAGCATATTTAGATGTACTCCTCAGGAAGGACAGAGAAGGTTATAGAGCATCTATTTTTCGTAAAGAAACGTACTCTAACTCGTTTCTCCACTTCACCAGTTCACACCCGTACCCCCAAAAAAGATCAATAGTTAAGGGCTAACTAGTGCAGGCAGCTAGAATGGTAACTGTTGAAGTGGAATTTTATAAAGAATGTGAACAATTATTACAGATGTTCACACAAAGAGGGTACCCAATAACACTCCTTTCAGACTTGGTATCTGAAGTAACTTACAAAAGATCTAAGGGAATATATGAACCAATTTTAAAACAAAAACATATAGAATCCCATGTAAAAACTATAGTACAAGAGAATATAGATCAAATAGACATTGTCCTAGAGGGAGAATTGAACACAAAAGAAATAAGTAAAAAATACAGCATGAGGTTAATATTTACCTATAGCCCTGAAACAGTGGAAATAATAAAAAAAGTCATTTTGAAGAACTGGAACATCCTTTTAAATGATAAATACATAGTAAGTAAAATAGGAATAAAACCAGAATATGTGAACAGGACAGGACATAATTTTTAAAAAAATTTCTTGGAAGTACCAAGTACAAACTTTGTGCGTAGACCAGGAATGTTAAAATGTGAGTCATGTAATTATTGTGGTTTTATAGCGACAGGAGAAAAATTCACCATTAGAAGCAAGGAATACAGTATTAAGAAGAGGTTCACATGTAACACCACAATGGTAGTCTATTTAGCCCAATGCAACCTCTGTCCAGCTTTCTATGTCGGAAAAAACGATAGAAAACTGAAAGAAAGAATATATGAACATCTTTACAGTATAAGAAAAAATAAGATTGAGAATGCTTTAGCTAAACATATAGAACATAACTTTACTCATAGTTTTAAATTTAGGGCAATAGACCAGATTACGCAAGACCATAGAGGAAGACCTACCAGTTTTTTATTAGAACAACTGGAGCTTTTATGGCAGTTAAGGTTAGATGCCCACCATCTTCCTGGAATCAATGAAAATTGTTCAATCTTGCCATATCTGAAACTTAGAAGCTTGATGAGATAGCTGTAAAGAATTGTTTAGTATGTGTGTGTGTGTGTGTGTGTGTGTGTGTGTGTGTGTATATATATATATATATATATATATATATATATATATATATATATATATATACTACACCAGTTTAAGGCAAATATATATATATATATATATATATATATATATATATATATATATATATATATATATATATATATACTACACCAGTTTAAGGCAAATATATATATATATATATATATATATATATATATATATACACTTTTAAAATAATATATGACACACTGACATAAATTAAATCATGAGTTTTTGGAGGTTTTAATTGTATTAGGAATGGCTTTCATTCTATTTAAAGTAGCGAATATTTATTTTCACTTATTTTTACTCGTTTTTGTAGTTAATTGTTTAACATTTTTTATCAGTTAGGATATTACTTTAAAAGCAAGGTAGTTTAAAGAACGTAATGAGATACTATGTAGTTAATTGCTAGCAATTTATTATGTAAATGACTTTATCACATGATATCTTGAATGTATTTTGAATGTATTTAAATCTTGTATGTGTCATTTGGTTGTTATCTGAGGAAGTTGGGTTAGCGAACCTGACGAAAAGCACTTCATAAACTTTGCATTTGGTTTTATCCTTCTTGTGTCGTCCTTTGGGTGCTATGTTAAGTTGTTTCAACAGTTTCAGTATTTGTTTTTTCTAGAAATATCCAGCATTCCAGAATATTAATAGTATTATTCAGGAGGAACAAAAAATGCATACAGAAACTTTGGACATGTTTATCAGCACTGTTATTGGAGGCAATATTTGATTATTGTTGACATCTGCCTCCACTGTACATAATAAAGCATTCTTAACTGAATTACAGTGTTGGCTGACTTTACTCTGAAATGTAAAAGACGATATGGCACACAAAGGAGAGACTGGTACCTGTTCAGCACAATTCTTGGTAATTAACAGATAAATACCTTCATTCCAGTTTCTTTCCATTATATCCAGCTTATTCCAGTATCCTACAGTCATAGCAATTCTTACACATGGTATTCATTTTGATATACATGTGATCATGTTTGCAATGCATTTTACAGACCCCGATTAAGTAATTCTATGACAAAAGTGCTTATTCTTTGGATTAGTTTTTTTAGCATTCTCATCCATGTTTACTAGTGTTTTTTATTTTATCATCACTGTTTATTATGAAATAATCGTGCAGTTTAAAAAGGTTTTGAAAATATGAGAATTTGTTGGATTATTACATCTAAATAATCAAACTAATAATTTAGTAGTGGCTCTATTTGCTTGTATATAATCCTCTGAGCTTGGATCCTGGTACATTTAATTTCTTAACATAGCATTTATTTCTTAACCACTGATAGACACAACAGTTTACAGTTACTAAAAATATTAAATTCCATTTTCATGAGCTTAATCCTAACACTTACACCTTTTATTTGAAATGTGATTTACTGTCATTACCAGGATTCTATTATAATCTTTAGTGCATCAAAATATCTGTAAATTAAGAAATAATTTCTGTTTTAAAATGTCAATGTCGATCAAATCTCATATCTTTCTATTACTCAGTATACATGTTGGAATTTTCCACCACTTTCCCAGAAAATAGGAAAATAAGGAGATATGAGGAATGTTATAGTTTGTAACTACTCTGGCTTACGGTTGCCAGACAGTATAATCACTGTTTGTGGTACTCCATCTGGTGGTCCTTTTCATAGACAAACTTTCAATATTTTTGTGGTTTTAATGGAAGAGTATTGAGAATTCAAAGAGCTTCATAAGCAAGGCTGCAGAATATTTATTTATGTATCTATCTTATTGCTTAACTCATTAACATCTACAGTATTAATCACACAATTTACTGTTTGACACCCACATAGTTGTGTGGTCTGCATTTTCCCCTCTCAAGCTTATAAAACTTGAAAGACATACCATACATATTACTATTATTTCAATGTAAATTAATTATGGCACTGAATTCTTTGTATTGAGTGCCAGAATTTAGCAGTTTAAGTGTGACAAAATTATTTAATGTGAATACGTATGGAAAAATATAGTTTACTTGTACAGTTTATAAGATTTTTTCACATTCTTATTTCCTCTGCTTTTGTTGCATTGTTGCCTCACAGTAAGAGGTTCTTCCGTTCGATTCTTGACTGGAGTACGGGGAATGCCTTCTGTGTGGAGTCTGCATGTCCTCCCCGCGGTTGGGTGGGCATTTGAAAGACATGCATAAATGAGCGTGCCTTTGTTGAAGGTTGAACGTCGAGCTGGCACCTCGGCGTTTGTGAAAATCTACTGCCAATCATTAGCGGACCCGAGTTCCGCTGTGGAAACCCCTAACTGGGAAAAGCCGAAAGGCTACAACAACATTTCCTCTGCTTTTGTGTTACAGGCAATTACTGTCCAGTCTGCCAGTGGTCAAGAATGTGACACCTGATTAACTCATCAATTTGGCTGCTGGCAGGTGTTGGTGAGTTAAATTATTTGTGAAGACTGCACATTGAAATTAAGAGATATTTTTCAGGAGTTTCCTGCTGGACAATAGAGAAGAAAAAAGTTATAAAGTAACTAAGCAATAGTTTATTTTAATTATTCTAATTGCGTGGCTTCATTAGGCCGTCGGAATCATTCTGTAGATTTCTGAGGTATAGGATAGCATTCATACTGATTGTGGTTATGTGTAGTGGGAATTTGCACAGGCTGAGCCTAAGTGCAGTTTCAGCATAATTCATGGATGGCAAGAGCAGCTGGATTTGCCAGCTTGTGAAACTCTTATACAAATGAGACTGTAATGACATATAAATAAGGAATGCCTGAAATGTATGCAATGATCTAATGTAAATTAATAGTTTCCCTGCCTGCTTGTGATTCGTAGTTGGTTTTCTGTGCCATGAACACATGCTTTATAGCCTTTTTTATCTACTTTGCAATCAAATTCTAAAAGTACTGGTGTCTGAAAAGGCATCTGGAGAGATATGCAAAGAGATATTCTAAGAAAAATTTGCAAAGGAAGGCACAAGGTCAGAACATCAACCTGAACTGTTGGAAGAAACACCTACAGATTATATTTTGAGTACATTATCATAATTAGTTAATGAGACCACAAACAAATTTCTATTCCCAAATTTCTCAGAATTTGAAAAACTGCTTAAAAACCAAGCTCAATAGTCTGATGTTTTATGAACTGGAATGTAATAATCTCTTTTGCTAATAAAGTATTTAGAATGTGTAAAATCAAGCAAGACCATAAACCGAGAAACAAAAACAGACTCACAAGCATTCATGCACAAAGTTGTGTGTGTCTATTTAAGTATTGGTGGAGTCTTTAGTTTTTAATTGGTCATGTTATTTAAATAGTTTCATTTCATGGGAGGGCAGTGTGTCCATAAAAACATTAAGGTTTTACAATGATTATGTCAGATTCTGACAAAGTTTTTAGACATGAAAGTGCTTGATCTGGAGTGGTCAATACAATCTGGTGCATGAACTGTCATTTGTATATTTAAAATGTGTAGTAAAAATGCTGATATTTAATATAATATTGCTACAGAGAGATCAAAATGTTGAAACAATGCATATTAAAGTATGAATAAGATTGTTTCCAAACTATATCCAGGGGTATATCAGTTTAAACATTTGTCTTGTTTATTATTCAGTGCAGTTTCCTGTTGGATAGTGTGAAGTACATCTAATGGGGATAGTATCAGTACACCTCAGGCTCCATAAGTTATATTTTTGATTAGCAGATGTTATAAAATATACACTGATAACACAGAGAGTACAAAGAAAATTAACATTTCCATGAGTAGCAAACTTTTGTACATATACACAAAACATTTTTTAAAAAAAATACCATTCTGAACATATTAGGATAAAATAAGATCTCTACTTAATTAAAATGCTGCCCAGATTAATTGTTAGTCTTAAGAGGAAACATGCATGAAGCACATGGTGAAATGGTGTACACTGCTAAAAAGTCCTTAACCAATCGGATTTATATGCAGTGATATCACTGTGTTGCTGTGGTAGGATAAATGCTGAAAATGACATGATTGTTCAGTGGTTAACAGTAGGTTGTCAATTCTAGGGTCCATACGCAATCTTGACCTCTGGCTACTGTGTCTGTGGAGTTTGTGTGTTATTTTTTCTGTGTGGGTTTGTATCTAGATAGTCTGGTTTCCTAAAACTTCTTGAAAACATGCATGTTGACTGGATAGTCAGAACTGTCCATACATGATATATTTATCCTTACATTTTGACCCATGTGGCTGAAAGGGGTCAGTGAAGAATAAGACCCGGTTAACAAGTAATTAATAATCTTACCACTACCTGTTCACCATCTCAGCTAGAAAAAGCTGACTATATATACTGGCTGCCCTAATGATGCTGTGATTCTAGTGACCCAGGTATATGTAATCAGCTGCCACAAGTGCTGGGGGACTGGTTAGAGAAGGGAAATGACTAAGAACGTAGCAGGCAGCTTTCCTTGTTTCCCTCTGTCTGTCTTTTCTCTTCCTCTCTTCCTTTCCCACCTCTGTCTTCAGAATGAAACAGCCAGCTAGCAGCACCTACAGTGTATGAAATTCTGTATAGACAGTGAAAGATTGTTTTTATGTCTAACTTTTTAACTTTTTCTTGTAATTCCCCTCTTTAACATATAACTCAGTCAATTGTGAAAATACAGAGAAAATATGAAAATATAAGTTACAAGTGAAAACCAGTGGCTAATATATGCAGTATAGTGCTCCCTAATTAAGCAGTTTTGCTGTCATTTTGTTTTTCACATACCATCCTTTTATGTTACCCACTATAAATTAATAAGTTCAGTTGGGTAAGGAAGTGTTCTTCAAATGCAATGATGACATAAGGAACTATGGGTATGAAAATGGAAGTGCAGTAAATGTGCTAATGGTTCTAATAAGTGTGTGAACACTATCCAGTGGGATTCAGTTTTTTTTGTTACATTTTGTGTGATATAGATAAATTTCAAGCAACGTTTTTAAGTCAAATAGATAGGTTAATATTATCCAAAAACTTGATTAAGCTTTTATTTTAAATGGTTTGTTGCTTTGTTAAAGTGTATTAGGTTTCCTTCTTGACTTAAATGCCCTGCAATATAAAAATATTTTACTTTTTCTTGTGTTTTTTTCCTGCTACTTATTTTAAGCAAATCCTTTAATATTTAAGTGTACACTGTAGAGGTAGCATTTCCAACGGGTTCTGATTTTCTGGCTTAAAGATATCATCCTCTTCATCCGGGGAAGCAAACAATGCTCCTGTACTTTGCTCTTTGGATAATATGGCATTTTCATTAACTTGATCCATGTATATAATATCTCTCTCCCTCTCTCTTTCCCATTTATCCACCATGTGGTACATCAGGCAATGAGCACCTTTCAGCGCTCATTGTTTATATAGCAGTTATGAGTTTTATAGGCTCAGGTTACTAGCCGAAGGCCCAACCCTCCTTGGAGAGTGAGCCACATACATTCGCACTCACATACTCACAATTAGGGCCAATCCATAGTGTGTAGTCTACCTACTGCATGTCTTTGAAATGTGGAATGAAACCAGAGTACCCAACAGAAATCCACACAAATGCAGGGAGGACATGCAGACTTTGCACAGAAGGTACCCCAGCCGAGAATCGAACTGGCGAACCTCTTGCTGTGAGGTGATAATGCTAACTGCTATGCCACTGCACCGCCCCATGTATATAATATGATATACACTAATATTATCCAGTGCTGCTGTTATCACATACTGTCCAACTGTTTTGAGCTAACTGTTTTGAAAATGCATCTTAATTCACTGCACTGTTTCCATTTCAAAGTATTAAAATGCATGTTAGTGCATTTATTTGTATACACTACTCTAGCATATGTGCACACATAAATCTGACTATAAATACTATATACTGGGCTGAAAATAATTTCCCAAATCCACATATGGGGTGGGGGGGTGGGGGTGGAATTCTGGGTCCAGGTCCTAGCTGAAGTATGTATTTCTTTTGTGGTGTGCTTTTAGATTTTGACCAGGACCTTTTGTTTCACTATTGGCATATGGAGTTTTTTTTAATACAGTCTGTCCTTCCATATCATTGTCTGATTTATATTTATATCTATATGTACTGATATCTTTATCTATACACACACACACACACACACACACACACACACACACACACACACACACACACACACACACACACACACACACACACACATATATATAGGTTTACTATCAAATGGTTGAAAGGCTAATAGTTGAAAGTAACATATGAATAACATATGTGAAAATCCTTTATTCGACTGTCATTAACACCCATTCAGAATGTCAAAACTACAATGCAATTTGAATAAATGAACTCGAGCATTTGATTGTTATCGCTGAAAGCCCAAATCGCCCAAAACTCGTTTTGCCGAATTTCATTTCGTCTGAACATAGTAGTGGCAGTGTATATGCACTTTTCCCCACTGTAGTGCGATCCTGGAGTTAGAATATATAGTTGGGGGAGTGTGGGGTGCATAGCCCCCCACCTAGCTTTGTTTCATACTGACCAGTTTCTGTTAAGAGGGTAAGTAAGTAGTGTTTAATCACACTGGGTTTGGTTTGGTGGAAGTTTGGTTTCGCAAAAGGTGGAAAAATGTTGAAAATGGTCAAAAATGTTGAAACATTTTGAATTTTGACATTTTTAATGCTTTTACATTATGAATTTCGATAATATGATTCTACATTATGATATCTTACATTCTGAACTTCAACCATTTGATAGTAAACCTATACATATACATATATACATATACATATCATAGGACCATACAAAGTTACAAGGCTAATGGCCCTAGGGCCCTTACAAGCCTAGCCGTGTTCTACCCTTATTTCCATGATCTATACCTATTGACCCTGTCCAAGAGGGATACAGGTGGAACCCCCAAGGTGAATTTACGGTTACCCATCCAATCGTCCAGATTGCATTTGAAGAGGGCCAATGAGATGCTCTGTTTGACATGAAGTGGGAATCTGTTCCAAAGGTGTGGTAACCTCTGGGAGACAAATCTGTCCCTCCAGCAGGTTCTATTAATGTCACATACCAGGATAATGTCTTTAGAGCAAGTAATCTGTGTACCATTTGACTTACAGAGATGCAGCATTTCCAATAAAGCAGGGTCAGAGATTGTCTTTTATGCAAGGCAAAGATCACCTTTGAGTACTCTGTATAGAACAGAATAAAGTGACAGTGATGTCAAATGATCCACATAGGACAGATGCTGAAGACCTTGAATTTTCCTTGTGAAGAATTTTTGTGGTCTCTGCAATTACTACAGGTGCTTGGAAAGGTACATACCAAAATGGGCATTGTACTCAATTATTGGCCCGATGAGGGAAGAGTGCAGGGAGGTTATAACTTCTTTTTTTCTGGAAGCATTGCCCTTACTTATGAAATGAGCCATATAGAATGCCCTTCTTACCACTGTGGAGACAAGGTGGTCAAAGGGAAGGCTGGTGTCAACCTGTGTGCCCAGGTCTCTCACCACTGAGTGTGTACTTAAGGTGTTGCTACTTATATTAGCAGGAACATCGCTTTTACTGAAAGGGACAATAATGCTTTTTTTTGCTTTGAGTTTAAGGCCATGAGTTTGGCACCAATTATTTGTTTGTGAAAGACCCTCTTTTAGGATGTTGACACCATTTGGAGATTCTATGACTGCTTCCAGTTTGCAGTCATCAGCAAACTTTGTCAGCCACAGACCTTTATTTTTTGCTTGTACTTCAGAGAAATAGATTCCAAACAGTAGAGGTCCCAGGACTGATCCCTGTGAAACACCACTGGTTACAGGTCTGCTATTGGAGGTCGATTCCCTTATTTTGACTATATGAGTTCTATCAATGAGCCAGTTAGTGACCCATCTGATGATATTAAGTTTGATACCTAGCTGGGTGAGTTTGTCAATGATGCCTGAGTTTGGGGATAGTGTCAAAAACCTTGGCGAAGTCTAGGTAGCTGTATGCACAGATTTCCCCTTGTCCAGGGCCTTGGTGACTGTCTTGAAGAAGTCCACGAGTTTTAACAGGCATGATCTCCCTTTATCAAATCCAAACTGAGTTTGCTACACTGCCTCAGGATGCCCATGTCACCCAAGCTGGCTGGATAAACTGTGGGAAATTGTCCATCCATAGTGTTAGGTAAATTTATATGGTCAGGAAAAGAGGTTGCACTTAGGAATGGCTAGTCGGTGAGAGGTGTGTTGGTACTTCTGAAGCTAGGCTTAATGTTTCAACTGACAGTAGAGCAGGGCCATGAAAAAACTCTGAAAGACGACAAGCACAGTGCTAAGGGAAAATTTAACAAGAAAAACGTTTGCGTCTATAACCACCAACAGTAACTACCATTATACGGCAGTACACAATGGTGCGCTACACACAAATATATATGAGCAGTCAGCTATACAGATCATACACATTCAAAGTATGGATTACCTGTCTTACAGATAATATTTATGGGTGAAAATAGCCATAAGCACAGCAGTTAGTGCATCCATAAATGGAAAGAAGGATTCATAGTGATACTTAGAAAAGGCACATTTCTGTTGTGGGCATGCAGGACACCAGTAGGTCATTTGCAAATGCATTAGAAAAGGTAAATGTGAGAAGGTAGTAATAAAATATTTCAAGGGTATGAAGATACGTAATAGAATGTGTGACCAGTTTGAATCATGGAACGAGTATTAATCTGTGTAGACATCAACATATTGAGTTTCCTCTCACATAAAGAGTGCACCTCAAATGCACTATCTTTGCAACAGTATGGGTGAAAGGAGACAGTCCAGTGAGAGCCACAAACCGAAACTTTACATCTGGACCATTGGGAAGCCTAATATGTATGTCCTAGACGAAACAAAGAAGAAAGTTGTTTAAGGAAACTTTTGAAGTAAGCACCTCAAGGAAATCAGCGAAGTGTAACCATGTGGCATATTTCAGGGAAAGGATACAGAGAAACAAGGGGGTTAAAGGATAAACAAAATAAGTGTGAATGGCTATGAAAGATACTATTTTTACAGACCATCAGAGAGAGACAGTGTGGTGGACACAAATAAATCTCAGTGAGATGAAAGTGATTATAAAAACCGTGTGAGACTGAAAAATGTATGGAAAGGAGTTTCACAAGCAGTATGAAGGCTATAGGTAACAACCTGCACCAACAGGACCTTGGGTTAGAGTACTGCTACAGAAAGGAGAAATCTGCCCAGGTGGGACAAGAGTTGACTTCCGTGGATATTTGCACACCTTTTCTAGTTGAAGAACGGCAATTTCCATCACTTGTCCTGCTCGATCTACAGAAGTCTGGTATAAATTCAAAAGCAGCAAAAAAGTGAGCCAGATCTGTTGTTGTATAGCCCAGGCATATAGAAAAGTGCACAAATTGGTATTGTAATCTTAGCATTATCACTCCCAGAGGGAATGGCTTCATTTGTCCATGCTTCCAAGTCTCATCCATCTTTTACAATGACCTTGCGAACAGCTGCTGCCACCCACAGAGGTTACTAGGCAAGTAGGGAACTGAAGTACAGATTGCAAGGCCCAACTTCCATATGACACACACACACACACACACACATACACACACACACACACACACACACACACACACACACACACACACACACACACACACACACACACACACACACACACACACACACACACACCTAGGAACATTTTATATATTTGGAATGGCATAAGCCAGTACAAATATTCCTAGTTAGTAAGTGGAGGGTGTTGCTTCTGTTTCTACTGGTCTTTTTACTTTATGGAATGTATCAGCTGTTAGTACAGTGAGTCAGACAAAAAGGAGTATCAGGCCTGATACCGCTAGCTTGATGGTTTAGCAATCATTGTTGGAAGGGGATTACAAATATATAAATATATATATATCTGTATGTATATATATAAATTCAGCATTCAGGGCAAATGACAGGGAAGCCTTAAGTGTGACAAGGGCAAACCTGAAGAAAGGAAGGCATAAAACAGGCTAAGAAGGAACATGGCAGGAAGGTACTAAACCACTTTGAGGACATGAGGGATACCAGACGTTTGTGGCAGGGTATACAACAAATTACGGACTAGAAAACGAGAGCTGCACGATGTGATAATAACACTGACTTCCTAGACAGGATGAATACATTTTTTGAAAGATTTGAGAAGAGGAACATCACAACTGTGTAAAAGTTACACACAGAGCAGTATGATGCAGTACTCAGCCTTAGCCCTATGCAAGTAAAAAGGGTGCTCCAGAATGTCAGTCCCAGAAAGATGGCCAGTCCAGATAATATCTTGGGTAAAGTGTTAAAGAGCTGTGCAGATCAACTATGTACAGTACTCATATATATTTATTTAACACCTCACTTGGCCTAGCAAACGTCCCTTCATGCTACAAAATAACGAATATCATCCCTCTACCCAAAAAAGCCTCACCCTCCAGCTTGAACAACTTAAGGCCTGTTGCATTAACATCCACAGTTATGAAATGTTTTGAGAGGCTAGTCAAGAAATACCTGTCTACAGAATTACGATCAACTTTTGATCCACTGCAGTTTGCCTACAGAGAAATCAGATCCACTGCTGATGCAATAGCGGTCGCATTGCATCTTGCACTTGAGCATCTGGAGAGCAAGGACAGCTAAATGAGAATGCTATTCATTGACTTTAGCTCAGCATTTAACACAGTTGCCCCTATGCAATTGATCAATAATTTAGTACATATGGGCATCAGCAAACAGCTCTGCAATTGGATCCTGGACTTTTCGATTAACAGACCACAGAAGGTTTGTGTGGGCAAGAATACTTCTAGGAGCATAACACTCAACACAGGTGTTCCTCAGGGTTGTGTTCTCAGCCCCGTATTGTTTACTATCCTAACCCATGACTGCACAGCAATCTTCAGTACAAATCATATCATCAAGTTTGCTGATGACACCACAGTCGTGGGTCTCATCAGGAGAGAGGACGAGGGTGCATACAGAGAAGAGGTTAACACACTGATTGCCTGGTGTGCAAGAAACAACCTTGACCTGAATGTAAGTAAAACAAAAGAGTTCATCATAGACTACAGGAAGAGGCAAACACCCCATACACCGCTCCTGATCAATATCAAGATAGGGAAAATGGTAAGCAGTACCGGATTCCTCGCTGTTCTTATCTCTGATGATCTCTCTTGGTCCTGGAGCACATGTCACATAGTGAAAAAGCACATCAACATCTACACTTTTTGAGAAGACTCAAAAAGGTGAAACTACCATTGTCAGCACTTTCACCTTCTACAGAGCAGCAATTGAAATCATCCTAACAACCAGTTTTTCACTATGGTATGGGAGCTGTTCGGTCACAGATAAGAAATCCCTGCAGAGCGTGGTGAGAGTTGCCGAGAGGATAACTGGCACTAGTCTGCCAACAATCCAGGATCTTTAGACATCGAGGTTCCTAAAGAGAGCCACCAAAATACTAAATGACTCAATTCATACTGCAAACAGTCTGTTTATGAGCTGTCATTGGGTGAAAGATACTGCAGTATTCAATGCAGGACAACTAGGTTGAAAGTTTTTACCCGAAGGTGATCAGACTTCTTAACTCCAACATTAGGTCAGATCATTGACAGGTCAGGATGTTGGGGCTTCCCATTCACTGTGAGATATTATTTTATCTATTTATTAAGCCCATCCAACCATTATAATTTATACTACTTACCCAGGTGCAACATTATTTCTTCAGCTGCTATTGCTATGTGCTTGTTCACCCATAATGTGGTACATGGTTCACGTATAATATTATTACTTGAACTTTGCTGCTAGGTGTGTGTTTTTAGTATCTTAACAAGTGTGTGTTTCTAGGAATATATGTAGCTATGCACATAAGTGTAGAGTTGATTTATAAGATGGTGGTATTGTTATTATTATATGTTGTTTTAAATTATGACTTTCTATGTCTGTGATTTCTTTTTTGTCTGTCCCGTGATGAGCTGATTGCATGGAATCTCATTTAATCTACACTTGTGTAGATCTAAATGACAGTAAAGTTACTTTTGACTTTGTGTGTTATACTGTATATGATATTATAGCACATCTGCATCAATTTTAAGAAAAGGGTATACTTGAATGGAGTCTTGTTTGAAAATCTTTTTATCGAAACTCTTTTGCAGAAGTTGCTTTCAGGAAAAAAGCAGACTTTCCACATTCCCCAAATAGTGCACGTGGCTTTGTATATCCCTGATGCTATTCAAATCAGCTCTGTAGTTGTAATAGTGGAGTAAGGAGAAAGTCCCCTGGCAAATACCCATCGAATGGAATCAGCATCTGCCCAAAATGCTGAATTGTTTGTCTGGCTGTCAAAGAACTAAGAGACTTCCTGCTCTGGCAGTGTGTTAATAGTGCTCTTTTGTGTACATTTATCAAAGTATTTTGATCTTTAGAACATGTTCATTCTGCTACTTTTGAACATCGAAGACGCACTAACTAACCTCTGTTTTCTGATCCTCTCATGATATGCAGTTACTGTAATTCTGGCTTAAATCGCCAAACTTGAATCTGTGTGCATCAGTCTAAAACTTCTTTTCATGTTTACAGTAGTATTAATTTATGCATAGTTTAATTCTCTGTTAAATATTTATTGATTATTTGAAGTCCTGATAGCTGTCAGTGTTAAGAGTATAAGAAATTAATTGGATTTAAAGTTAGTAGTTCTGAATAAATTATATTCTGTATGATTTCCTTACCACGATATCTAACCATCAATACTTTATGTTTACAGAACAGTAATGAAACTCTAAAACAAATGTTAAAATATAAGTGACTAAGGTCTTCATAACAATAACAATTAGCATTGTTTGGGTTAGTAATATTTGATTCCAGTGAAGAAATGTTAGCAGTGCTTTGCTGTTCTATGTAGTGCAATGTGAACCAGAGCAGTATGCCTGAACATCTGTATGACATCTGTTTGAGCACATTTTGCAAAAGTAAATGAAATCTGCATACTTGCACACAGACACACAGATGTATTTAAAAACTGATATATATATATGTGCGTGTGTGTATGTGTGTGTGTGTGTGTGTGTGTGTGTGTGTGTGTGTGTGTGTGTGTGTGTGTGTGTGTATGTGTTACTAAGTTAGCAGAACAAATCTATATGCTAACAAGTGTGTGTTTGTGTATGTGTGTGTGAATATATATATATATATATATATATATATATATATATAGTTATATATATATATATATATATATATAGTTATACAGACAGAAAGAAAGAAAGGAAAGATATGTAGATATAGTCCCCCCTTGAAATATTCAGTGAGAGTCCTCAAAAGTATTAATTATGTTCCTAATGATCTGATGTTCTGTTAGTAGATTTAATGAATTACTCTTGACATTATAGTCTTTTACTTTTAGTTTGTGTGACTGATAAAAACAGCTGTGATGTTCTATAATGTTGCAAATGAAACCAGTGACTGCTGACTAATGTTTGAGAATGGTACTGTCACACTGACCCTCAGAAAATGTTTGACCATTGTTTTGTTTCTCAAAATGTAATAGCTCTAATCATTATCATAAATGTTAATTTTAAAATAAAAACTTTTTACAAGTGCTTTAAAACAGGGCAAAATAACATAAGGACAGAAATAAATGAGCACATTACAACCTGGTCATTGCCACGAAGTTCTGTTCTCTTTGTTGTTTATCACAAACACCAAGCCCTGCAAAACTAAAAAGGCAGAGTGCAGGCATTCTGTGTACAGCCATACAGCAAACTCTCTCTCTCTTTAGAGCTTCACTTGATGGGTTTAATGAGGCGTGATCTTATTTGGAGGGCATTTCAAATGATCTAAATGATTGATGAAGCCTAGGGCAAGGCTGGGCCTTCCCCAGATAAAGGCCCATAGATGGTTGTATAATGGCTTGATAGTAGCGGGGCTGGGCTGTATCAATAACCAGAGCTGAGATACATTGAGTGCAAACAGGGAGGGAAGGTGCTCTGTTGTTCCCGCATCAGTCCATGCACTAGCCACCAGCCGTCTCAAGTAAGAAGAGCTGCAGAGGAAGTGAGAAGGGTGAAAGGAGACATTTCTGACACATGCAAGCAATAGGGAGAAAGGGCCGAGCACATCACATCCACAGCTGCCTGAGAACTCAGCATGGGGTTTAAAGACCTGCTATTGCAAGTAGGCCTGATAGGGCAGGGGCACGGAATTAAAGAATTCTGTTGGATCCAAGTAATCAAGGAACTGGAAAAAAGAATGGGATTTTTTTCTATAACTATGGGTTTTATATATGACTTATGGGGGATGGGAGAACAAACTGGAATGTAGTCAAAGACAAGGGTACCAGTTCAAGAATCCTTTAGCTCCAAAATGCTTTATACACTTAAAGGCATCACTGCTGAAACTGAAGTTAATTGCATTATTTTCAAAGAATGGGTTTAGTAAATCGGAAACACACTAAGCAATGCTCGTCTGTGTCAATGAAGACTTTGAAATTAGAGCCAGCTTCAAATGAAGTCATGTCAGCTAGCCTTTCAAAAAGTGAAAAGAAAAGACCAACAAACCTGCAATTATTCTGTTAACTGCAAGCACCTATCCAATATAACATTTACTACCAGTGGCACTGTAATCACTAAGCTATCACGGTCAGTGCACATGCACACAGTTTTATAGTTAAATAATGAAAATCTGTACACTGTCACAAATGAGGTTTCTTCTGTATGTCCAGCTGAACTAGACTAGTAAAGTGCAGGTCAGAAATGACTACAATTCAGTTCCCATGGTGACATATGCAGCACCTTTTGTGGTTAATTTGTTAGGTTTTGTTATTTATTTTTTAAGGTTTGCATGTTGACCATTGTTTCTTCTACTTAGAATCATTTTTAGGACTCATTCAATGTAATACTTTAAATGACCAGAAGGAATTTGGTCCAGACCCAAGGGCAAATTCCTACCTAAAAGTAGGGACCTCCAAACTGCACTGAGACAGTACTTGTTTGTATGTGAAGAAGAGAAGCAAAGGCTTATTGTTGTAAGGAGTGTATAGAAAAAATAAAAATGAATATAGCTAACGTTTTAAGTAAATGCTCTAGATACAAAATCTAAATTAACAAAGTCCTAAATATCCCTTGGAATGAAGCCAAAATGTTTAATGTCAACAAAGTTTCAGATAGATTCACTAATGTAGTACAGTCTGAGTTTAATACTGACATCTCTTCTCAGAAGGGTTCAACTGCAAAGCTGCTAATAGTATTGGGCTACAAGAACACTGGTAGTTCATCAGGTCTGGGAAAGAAAAAAATGAGATATGATGGACAGGAGGGTGACAAAGGCCATTTGTCAGACCAGGAAGGAGGTAGTGGCCTGAACAAGTAGCTTGTGGAGAGAGAGAGAGAGAGAGAGAGATAGAGAGAGAGCAAGAGAAACTGACACAGAAACAGAGAAAAGGCTAGTTCAAACAGAATAAGTGAATAGAGAAGGCGAGATCCTTGGCATTGGTACCTCATGGTCTTAACTTCTGAAATGGGTAAAGAAATGGCTACTATTAGTGTTGGCAAAAACAGTTGCAGAAATGCATTCTTCATTGATGTGATAAGTGGCCAACTTCCTGCAGAATCTATTAATGACAGGTTAGAGGCATTACAAAGATGGAATGTACACTATATTAGGTGTTAAGCTAGCTATGAGGAGCTTCCTTCATGAGATTCCTACTAAAATGTTACCTGGTAAGATTTTACACAGACACATAAGCATCCATCCATGTGCTTGATGGGGATACATTTAATGTCAGTGTCACACACTTCAATGATTAAACAAAGAGGTATGCCGCACCTCTTGGAAATTTTTTATACTCCCCCATTATCTGAATACTTGCTAAAACTGATGCAATTCTTTTTCTTATTAAGAAATAAATGGAAATAATAGCCTCTAATATATGTGTCAACTCCAGGGAGATCATTTTCCAATTGTAGATGAATATGCAGGTAATGGAATGGGATTAAAAGATGGAGATCAAACTTAAATCAGAGCATTATTAGACTAAACACTTACAAAATTATATTTAGAAACAAAAGAAGTATTTTTTGTTTAGGTCTGCATATGGCTTACTGCGATTTGATGGTGCAAACAAAACAATGGGATGCAGGAAGATAAAATGTGATGAGATAAGATGGTCTGGTGGTCATGCATCTTACTATAGAAACCTTATGATATGAAATCTCTGTGATGAGGGTGGAAAGGAATGCACATATTGGAAATCTCATTTGTTAATGAATGTATTTATTTATTTATTTATTTATTTTCTGTTTATAGTTTTTTTCACCGGGTTGGGTCCACTACGGTAGTAGCCTGTTTTCAGAGGAGACCTGAGATTGTATTTGTACTATTAGGAGAAACTTGGCAAGAGCATCAGGGAATTTATTTTGTTTATATTATTTTGAATTTCTTTACCAGTCTAGAGTGCTGATCCCATTGAACCTATTAACGTCTCAGCCTGGGGAAAACACAAAAGATACATGACATTATATACAGAGTAAGTGCCAAAATGCAATATATACATATACTATATGCAAAGTACAGACCATAGTTGGCTTGTGGGTATAAAGGCAATAGATAAATGATATTGTATACAAAGTGACTGAAAATTCACAATATGTACATACATTATATACAGAGTGGAAATATGACTTGGCACACTGAAAGAATCACAATCAAAAATAGAGAAAGTGCCAGGTATGTAGACAGAAGAAGGGAACGAAGAGGTTAAGTTTGATGACCAAAGACTTCCTCTACCTGTTCGACAGTAGCCATGGAATCATCCATTTGAGCTACAACCAACTCAAGCAGATGGGAAATTGGTTTAACTTCTCATCCACAGTACGAATAAAAATCAGAGTGACAATCAAAGGCTGATCTAGAACAGATATACCTTGGAAGGGAACATCAAAAGCAGCAGATGGAAGAATCAGTGTAGAAAAAAAAACGATCTTGGGATGCTGAAATTTTGGTTCTAGAGGAGATAGAAGAGGATATAGGATTTATGACACTAAGAGATTTTTGAGCATTTAAAGGAACATTTATAAGGAAAGCAATATACAACCAGTACAGGACATGGCACTTTACTTGTTTTGCCAAAATGCAATGTCATTCTTGTGCTGTATAATATAATATTCATGTGTTTCAGATACAACATATTGTTTTATGCAACCTTTAAAGGAAACTTAGGAAATAGTTTATGTCCTAAAAATCTCAGGACAGCTGCCATTTTTCATGTTTTTCCCAGGACACAAATGCTCAAATAGTGATTGTCCTGGACATGACCTGAGTAGTCTGAGAGAAAGATATAAGATTTAAGACATTGTTAGACAGTAAAAACACTTGCCCCCATTTTATTTTTATATTGCTTTTGTTTACCAGGGTTTGTCCAAATGAGTTGAGTCAAAAAAAAAAAAAACTTCTCAGGGGAGGCCCAGTGAGAAAAGCTCTAACATATTGCAAATATTTTTAAACAGATATTCCATGACTGCACAAACAGACATTAAATAATATACACTGAGAATTACACATAGATTTACTAGTTAAAGTACATTCATATGAAATAAAGGCAATTATTACAGTAACAAAGATATTTATGCATTAAGTAGACATTGAACACTAAATATTTGAAGAGAGTTAGTGGTTATATTAGTGGGTTTGTCAAATAGATAATCGATCTTATAATCAGTACTTAGAAATTCAAAGAAATTAAAGTGAGGGAAGAAACATAGTAATGCAGAAAATGTTTATATTTTAATTAAGAGGTGAGGTATTAAGCAGGTTCAAAGACAATTATAGATGGCTGTCATAAGGTTTACGTTAGAAGTATAGAGGTGGGGTGGGGAAGAGTGCTACATAAACTTTGTTTATGGTTCAGAGATATTAGTAAAACTGTTCAGGTATTGGTGAAGACTGGTTTTGTGGCACAGGGTTCTGAATGAAGAGAAACGGTTTGATGATATGGCAAGCTGAAGATGGTGTTTATCCTGGAAATACAGAGGAGATTTATTGATTTGATATTTGAAGTTTTAGTTGTGTTTTAAATGACTTTATATTCTGAATGAATTTCAAGGCTAGCTGGACATGGATCCATAGTTTAGCTACGCTATTTGAATGTAGAGAGGCACCTGCAGTTTCTCAAAACAACAATCATTTGTCACTGTTAAATGTTCACTTACATTGTAACTGTACAGGAGCATTATTTGTCAAAGATGTACAGCCAAAAATTATTGCTGCTAGCAGCTGAACAGGCATCACATCACCTTTGTTATTTATAGGCCTGAGAGCTGTGGGTTCTATTCCCATCTCATTTTCTAGAACTGACACTGTGGTGTAGTATCTTCAGAGGCCATCCTTTTCATACGACATTACAGTAAGGTTTTATCTTCCTGAGTTGGTGGTACCTCAGGTGAATGTAAAAGGTCACATAATACTTACTAAAGATTCTAGGGGTTCTTTGTTGGTCTCGTCTACATAAAATTAGAGACATGTTATTACATGTATACAGACTCTGTAATACAAATTATACATGTCATTATATCTCTTACATTCATTTCTGTTGCATCTCTCTCTTTTTTTTTCATTCTCCTTCACTCCTTTTGTCATAATTCAAACAACATTTTTAATCACATTATTCATATTTGAATACTTATTAAATAAGTATTTCCTCACATCTTCCTTTACATAAAAGCATACACTTGTAAATAAAATCCTGTATATTTTTTCTGTGTGTCTTATTCATGAAATCTGTGTGTGCTTGCATAGGGCTTTGCATGCCATAGAATGGTGGACAAAGCATGGTGTGATTAATGGATGTACCTTCTCACTGCAGCAAGATTCTGAGTTTGATCTTGCTCTAGTATGCAAATATAATACCCCAAGCACAAATCGCCTGTACAAATGGACCCACCTCCTCTGATGGTATCTGTTTCACAAAGCATATAGTTTCATAGTTTCATAGTATAGTACTAGGCTATCTGCCCTGGGGCATTTGTAAGCCTAGCCATAGTGATGTGGCTTTTGCCACCCCATGAAATGGTACAAAAATTTACAGAATAAATCTAGAATACTGTGCCTCTGTCTAGTAGTGACACAATGAAGGTCCCCTTATATAATAGAATTAGTTTACTGTGCCCCTGTCTAGCAGTGACACAGATGTGACCCCTGAGGTAAACTTACGATCTCCCATCCACTCATCAAGATTTCTCTTGAAGAGAGTCAGTGAGGGGCTCTGCCTAATACGAACTGGGATCCTGTTCCAAAGCATGGGAAGCCTCTGGGTTATGAAACTATCCCTCCAGCATGTCCTATTCATACTTGTGCCGAGGTTTAAGTCTTTAGCTCTCGTGGTCCTGATGGATTTGGATTTTTTGAGGTGGAGCATGTCCATCAGATCCTGACTGGACATGGCCTTGTACGTCAGGCAGAGATCACATCTGAGCAGGCGGTATGCTACTGAATAGAGCTGAAGTTTCTTTAGTTTGGCAGAATAAGACATATGTTGGAGACCCTTGATCCTTTTGGTGAGGTACTTTTGTGGTCTCTCCAGCTGTTGCAAATGCCGGGTGAGGTACATACCAAATGGGGCATTGTACTCAATCATGGGTCTGATGAGGGAGGAATATAGGGGTACAATGACATCCTTGGATCTGGATGTGAATCCCTTCATGATGAGGTGTGCAAGGTAGAATGTTTTTCTAACCACTTTGGCAACGTGGGTGTCAAATGAGAGGTCGCTGTCTACTTGGGTCCCTAGGTCTCTGATTACTTTTTCCGTACTCAGTGGGTTGCTGTCTATGTGATAATTTGTGGGTACTTTGTTTTTTCCAAAAGGGATGACTATACATTTTTTGACATTTAGTTTAAGGCCGTGACTACGGCACCAGTTGTCCGTTTCAGTGAGGCCTTTTTGTAGGATGTGTGTGTCTGCTGGTGTATCGACTATGGCGCCTAGTTTGCAGTCATCTGCGAACTTTGTCAGCCACAGCCCTCCTATGTTTGCTTTAACATCTGAGAAATAAATGCCAAACAAGAGGGGTCTCAGGACAGATCCCTGTGGGACACCACTTGTGACTGGCTTTGAGTCTGACATTGCTCCAGCGATTTTAACTTTATGGGTTCTGTCCTTTAGCCAGTTTGCAACCCATCTAGTGACATAAGGGTTTACTTTTAAGCTGTTTAGCTTATCTATGATGCCTGAGTGGGGTATTGTGTCGAAGGCCTTAGCCAAGTCCAGGTATGCTGTATGGACTGCTTTGCCCTCATCAATGGCTCTAGTGACTGTTTCGAAAAAGTCAACCAGGTTTAAAAGGCAGGATCTGCCCTTTACAAAGCCGAACTGGGTGGGGTCAAGTGTCTGTAGGTCCCCTATGTCTCTGTTTATGAGTTCCATAATGATTCTTTCCATAGCTTTGCAGACCAGGCTAGTTAAGCTTATGGGGCGGTAGTTTCCAGGGTCTGTAGAGGCACCCCTTGTGGAGTGGGACCACTGTTGCTGTACGCCAGTGTTCAGGTACATATCCCAAAGTAAGGCTAAGGTTAAATAGCATTTTTATGTGTGGGTTTAGCTCCTCTTGGAGTTCACGTAACACGCACCCCGGGATACCGTCAGGTCCCATTGATGCTGTGTTTTTTGCTTTGTTTAGGGCGGTTCTCACTTGGACATCTGAGATGACAGGGAGATTACATTCAGCTGGGATAAGTATTTCTTCTTTTGGGGGTGAAGGAGGGGAGAAATTTGCACTGAATCTGTCAGCCAAAATGTTAGCAATATCTGTGGGCTCAGTGTATTTTTTCTTGTTGTGAACCAACTCTGAGCATATCTGAGGGTTTCCGCCCAGGTTTCTAACATAGCTGAAGAAGGCTTTGTGGTTATCTTTAGTGTCCTTAGCAATTTTTCTCTCAAAGTTTGCCTTGGATGTTTTTATGAGAGAACGTAGTTTTCTGCTAATGTTGATCAGAGATGTCTTCCCTTCATGGGATTTCGCTCTGACGTGCAGTAGCTTCCTTCTTTTGTTATACAATTTGTTTATGGCTGAGGTCCACCAGACAGGACGCTTACATTTGGTGGAGAGGTACTTGGATTTGTTTGAGATTGTATGATCCATGCATTCTTGGAGATGTCCATAGAAAGCATTTGTGAAGGATTCGGCATTGTGGGATGTGGTATCCACTGGCACAGTGGGCTTAAAGGATACCATCTCAGTCTTAAGAAGAGTGAAGTCTGCTTTTGAGAAGTTTTTCACTGTGGTCTTTTGTGCTGGGGGTGGAGGTGGGATATGTATATCCAGGGTGATTAGTTTGTGGTCAGATCTCACTAGTGAGGGGTATACTTCCGGTGTGGAGCATTTTGTCCCCATGTTTGTGATGATCAGGTCTGGTATATTATCTCCCCTAGTGGGAGAGGTGACTAGTCGTTCCAGTGCATTTGAATTTATGAATTCCAGGAACCTTTGGGCTAGGGTATTAGGGCTAGAATAATGTACCCAATCTATGTTTGGGTAGTTGAAGTCTCCCAGTATGATGGTATTTTGTGATACATTCATATCCTCCAATGTCTTCAGGAAGGCTGAGTGGGGTTCTTGAGATTGGGAGGGTGGTCTGTAACATGCTACCAGTTGTATAGCAGTTTTGCCTATGGTTAGTTGCACCTGTATGGTCTCTGATGCTTCATGTGTTGCTACTAACCTGGAGGTGTGGGTGTCCTTTATGAATATGGACACTCTCCCTTTGTGGTTCGGCCTGGGTTTTGGGGCCGAAAAGCATGATACGAGGTATAGCCTGGTAGCGCTGGGGTGCTCTCAGGAGCCTTGAACCAGGTTTCAGTTACTGCACAGACGCCGATGTTCTCCATGCTGAGGAGTGCATCAAGTGCCTGCATCTTGAGATTTAGACTTCTGGCGTTGAGCAGCATTACCCTTAGTTTTTTCCATTTTTGTTTTCTAAGGAGGTGGGTTTGTCTTTTGAGCCTTGCCTAAAAAGGCACTATGGGGTGGCAAGAGCCTTAGCCAATATCCGGAAGCCCAGTGGTGACAGGTGTAAGCCATCCCTTGCGAAGCAGCGTGGCTTGTCCAACATATCATCCCAGGCAGACAGACATTGATCCCCTTAGAATGACACCAGTACTTGAGCCAATTGTTAAAGCTGATCATCTTGTCTTTGTATTGTGGTATCATTCTTGGTGAGGGCAAGATCCTGTTCAGGGTCAGGGTCATACCAGCCTGGGCTACATAATCGGAGAGCTCCTCTATGTCTCTTTTCATGTAGTCCAGGGAGGTATGTCTCAGGTCATTCACACCAGCATGGACAATGACAGAGTCATATTTGTACTTGCTTTGGAGTGACCTGAGTGTGTGTGTGTGTTATGTGGTGGATCCTAGCTCCCGATAGACAGCTCACAGTCACCTTCTCCTTGTTCAGCCTGGTCAGTGGGACATCAGTGTGTCTGACTATGGAGTCACCTATTACTAGTGTATCAGGCAAGGTGTTTGGCCTTAAGGGCTGCGATTGGTCGACACACTGATTTATTGAAGTATGTGTTGCATGTGTTTTGTTTTGAGGTGGTGGATTTTTGGATGTCTGCTTTGGGAGCCTCTGTTGTTTTGGTAAATTTTTTATTAGAGCCTCCGAGTATGTCTTTGTATTTTTATGTGTTTGGTTTGCAGTTGTGGTAGGTCTATGTGGGACTGGGATTATTGTGTGTGTGGTTGCCATCTCCTCCTGTCTGGTCATGCCAGCCCTGAGTTGAGAGAGTTCAGCCTCCAGTTTGGCTATATAGTTGCATCTCTCACATGTATTTGTGTTTGTTGGGAGGAGGAGAGGGTTGTCTGTGTACATGAGGCAATTGTAGCATTGTCTCAAGATGCCCAGATTGACCAGCTGAACTGGAGACGATGCCAGTAATCTACCACTCGACATGCTAGAACAGTATAAGGGAGTGGTATACCTTTAAGGGAAGTGGATATTCACAGGGGTGGTAAGTAGATGTAGTGCTTT
>NC_056728.1:1317355345-1317360345 GCF_019279795.1 Protopterus annectens | reverse complement strand
GAGAGGTAGAGTTGTTTTGTTATAAATGAATGAAGTTATGAAGGGAATGATAAGTTAAGTAGGCTTTGTTGAATAGCTTAAGAATGGATGAAGGATTAAGAGTTCCATATTTTTATGATGGATGAGAACAGGAACATTCCCATTGCAACTTTAGATGTGTGTGTAGAGATTTTTTGAATGTATAAAGATTAGAGGTGGTACGAATGGATGGTGGGAGTGAGTTCCAAAGACGGGCTAGGTTAGAGGATAGAAGGTATTTGCCTGGGGGACGTGTTGGTTTATGTACTTATAGTAGGTTTTGGTTGTTAGACCTTAAGACTCTGTCTGGTAGATGTAACTTAAAAGCAGAAGACAGGGAGGGACAGAGAGAGGGGTTATTTATGAGCTTATGGGCTAGGGTGAGCTGAATGTAGTTGAGCTGATGAGGAAGTTCAAGCCAGTTTAGTTTTTGGAGAGAGGAACAGTGGTGGGTTGATGACCTGTGGCCGCTAGCGAACTTGGCGATCTTATTGTAGCAAGAGGAAAGTTGTTTCTTTAGAGAGGACTGAAGATTTGTTAGGAGAGGTGAGCCATAGAGCAGGGAGGGAATAAGAAAGGAAGAGGAGAGAGCGATTTTAGAGGTCTTTGTGAGGTAATGGTTTTGACGGTAGAGCATACCCAGCTTTTGGTGGGTTTTTTTAATATTTAGTTGAAGATGAGAGTTGAAATTAAGCTGGTTGTCAATTTGGACACCAAGTAACTTAGTTTCGGGCACTAGTTCTAGAATTGAGTTGTTTTGACATATAATCAAGAAATTGTTTGTATTGAAGGGAGTAGTTTTAGAGGGGGTAAATACCATGAGTTTGGTTTTGGAGGCGTTTAGAGCTAGGTGGTTTGTTTTCATCCAATGCTCAGTAATTGAGAAAGCTTCTTGTGTGAGCTTTAGAAGCTTAGGGACAGATGAGGCAGAGCAAATAATGGTAGAATCGTCAGCATATTGGATAATGTCAGAGAATGGGATAGATTTATGAAAATCTCATAATCAGTGAAACTATTCTCTTCCTATTTGTGTTAAAAATCTAATGTCCAACAAACACATCACACCTTGTTGTGCTTTTCTGTGTCAGTCCAATGCCATGAATATTCTTAACTCAAGTGCAGTTTAGTTAACACTTAGCTACCAACAAAAGTGCACTATCCCGTTCCTCTCCTATGCTTTGGTTTTTCTTCCTGTTCTGTTTCTTTCCCTTTTTCCAGTTTAAGTACTAATTGGCCCCCCTCTACTTTTTTCATTGCATATTCATAATTCTCTTAATCTCCTTTTTTATTCTAATGTTTCAAATCTATTATGTTTTTCTAAATGTAAAGTTTCTGGTACATGTTTATGTACAATGTCTCATTGTATACATTTTCATGCGGTACATCACACCCCCTCACGATCACGTTTAGTATTCTCATTTTCATTACTTCCGTCTGACGTTCACTTTTCAGTTGGTTTCTTCCATCTTGGTCAGAAATTAACCATAGGTGCACTTCCTTGTTAAGTGTTTAATAGTTTTTCATCACATACCTTTCCCCTGCTTTGGTTGCAACAGCTTTTAACATAAAGTCAACAGTCTCTACAAAAAGGGCAGGTTTTAGGGTCCTTTCAATACTTTAAGGTTCTTTTTTTAATTCACTACAGTCACGCAAGGTGGATATTGCATTTTCATTTCTTCAGCTTTTAATGCTATCCGTACCTCCTATATCCCAGGCCATATATTTTTTTCAAACATCCATCCTCAACCCCTATTTCCCATTTTGCACATGGGGTCAGGGTGTCACTTCTCACTTCAACAGTGACAATCATCTCGAGTCAAGGTTTACACCACTGGGTGGCTAGTCCTGCTGTAGCAGTTCATTCATACCATTCACCCGCACAAACACACTTGCACCTATAGGCAATTTAAAGTGTCCAGTCTACCTTCTGCATGTCTCTGGAATGTGGGAGGAAACTCATGTGACCACAGGGAGGACATCCAGGCTCTGCACAGTAGGCATCCCAGCCAAGAATCGAGCAGGAGAACCTCTTGCTATGAGGTGACAACGCAAGGTTGGGAGGGTGGTCTAATGATTAAGGTGTTTGCTTTATAAACACAAGGTGCAGGGTTTGAGTCTCACAAGGGATAACTGGCTAGGCTTAAAATGGCTCGCAAGGGCAGTTAGCCTAGTACTAATCTATGAATCTAAAACTGCTGCACCACTGGGGCTGCCCCATATATTTTTTTTCAAACATCATTTTCCTAATAGCCATCAAATATTCACATCATTCTTTCAACTATTACTCTAGCTCTTCCATCTTTATATTATCAGTTGTTAGTCTGCACACCCATGTCTATTAGAATGTAATCATTCCAAGGAAAACATTTTATTTTTCAGAAAAAAAAAACTGTCTACATATCACTTATATAGCTGAAAGCATTTGAAAGCTATGTTGTAAAATGTTTCATCACCTACCCATATTATTAATCTGACATCTAATATTCTGAATCCCAACAGCACCACTAAGTTGTCCCAGAACACATACATGATTAACGTGGAGTCTTTCTTTTTTCATATTTATTATTAGCTTTTTCAGTGTATGGATATTTTTCTTTGCATAACTGTCACAGCAGACTACTGTTCTTCTCTATGAATAGCCAGCTTCACGGCATCCCATTGGTTGTACATGTTATCTGCATTACCCCTCATTTCATCACATGCTCCTCGTGTTCTTCTTCTAGATCTAGCATTTTCTAAAAGCTAATGTTTGTCACTCTATGAGGGGAGGAGAAAGGGCTCTTCCTTTGGATGTTTCTCCTTCAGTAAATCCAAAATCACTTCATTTTATAAACCTCCATCAGAAGTAGCTTCAGTAACTTTTGACTGTTCCACCATTTCTACATCTTTCTTTAGAGATTTACTCACCTTTTCCTCCATGTTGGTGACAAAGCATGAATTGACCCCAACCTGAAAAGAATGTGGGGTTTTCCTGGCACACCAGCCAAATTCCCCCTGTCAATATGAATACCACATATGGTTTCCCCAGAAAATAAATTATCATTAGTGAGACTTACCCAGTCAACAAAAGTAAGTACATAAATAAATAAAATAATGGGTAAAATGCATGCAGCATTTGGTCTTGGTAAAAAAAAATGTATTGTTTTTTCAAGCATTGCCAGTAGAGCTAGCAAAAAGTGAAACTAATTTGATACCTTTCAAATAAATTATTACTGTGAATCAAAAGGCATCATTTTGCTCTTGATAAAAAAAATGTCAGTTCCATTACTTTCACAAATGTTGTTAAAAGTGATAGCAAACAACTGAAAATGGCTTTACCTAAACCCAGCTGAAATATGTTTATTTTGCATTTTATGATCATGGGGAAATATGCACATTGGGCATAAGATGTGAGAGCTTGGGACTCTGTATAGCTTGATTTTGCCAGGTTTCATATAAGTACCATGGCCTGCTTGGTACAGTCTGCAGCATCTCCTACTTATTTTACCAAAATAGCTTGTCTAGCTATGCTTTAATATATTTTATAATGAGATAAAAATATAAGTTAATAAATAAAAATATTGGTCTGCATTTAATACATGGAAATGGCGTTATATTTCTGATAACTAATCAGAAGCAATCTTAAATTTAGGAGGCCCGCTAATGGGAGGGTGTGGTGGTTGGTGGGTTTCAGGTAGTAGGTTAGGGGCCACCAAAATGGTCCAGATTAGACTGGCTCTGTCAGGATGGCTCTGGAATACAGCATTTTGCTGTTGATAAAAGAAAAAAAAAAAGAAAAAATTATATTGTTTTCACAAGCAATGTCAAAAGTAGTAACAAAAAACTGCCACAAGATGTGTGCTCTTAATTTAGCATAATATAATGCCTTCACAAATGATGCCAAAAGTAGAAGACTTGTTAACAACAAAAAAAAAAAAAACAGATGCTCTTACTTTCAGTTTAATTTTAAGGTGGTAATAAAAAGCAATGTAAGAGGAAAAACAATAGTGTGTTATACTGATAACATTTGGTGTCGTTAGAAAAGAATGTTCAATAAGCACATACTTTTTAATTTTTCCTCTGCTTTTTGTTACAACTTGTAAATAAAATTAAAAATAAAAAAGCAATACAGCTACCAAATTAATGGAACTCATAATATCTTTTTAGAATAAACGTCTTTGATGTTGTGAAAAGTTGCCCACCCAAATTTATGTCAATGAGCAATAGTTCATTGCTGGCCAGTGGGGTGTTGTTGCTTCAGTTAAAAAAGTCAAACTGTTGAGTGATATGCCTCGTAGTTAATACACCGTAGCAAACCTGCTCCTGATACTATGATAAATCAAGCAAGCCAGCACCCCCCCCCATAAAAATGAAACAAAATTAAAAAGCAGGCATATAAAAATGTCACCTTTGTCATTTTGAAGACCTCTTTAATGTGTTTCCTAAGTATTTGAAATAAATGAGAAAATCATGTATTTTTAAATAACCAAGATACAACTGTCATAGAAAACATCTCCCATTAAAGAAATAAAAGAGAAACAGAGATGGCTAAGAAAGGTCAGTTAACTCAGGCTACTTCTGAGCTATTAGAGTAAGTGTCCCTTATAATGTGCGATTGAGAAATAAAAAACACAAAGCACAATCCTATTTCTAGCGGGATTACTCAGAGCATTATGAGAGAGTGACTCATAGACCACTAAAGTACAATAGTGGTATGAATGGTCTCTTGGCAAGTAGCAATATACTAGTTTTACTGGATACCAGATGCAAACATGTCAGCAAACTGGCATGTCTGATGTAAACCAGTCAAGTACTCTTTGCAGAGCCACGTATGATGGTCAAAATACTGTGGTAGAGTGATGCAAAGATAAGCTTCACCGTGTCATTTCAAAACAGCTTGATCCGGGCTGTTTGATGTTGAGCAGCCATTGTCAATTATAGGAGCAATGAGAATTTATCACTGCTGTGGGTAAGTACTACAAGAATGCTTGTGTGTGTGTGTG
>NC_056728.1:1317342845-1317350345 GCF_019279795.1 Protopterus annectens | reverse complement strand
GCGTCTAACATGGAGGGAGCAGGAGCTGAGAGGGTTCATGCATACAGTTGCACATGGTGTTTGAGTGCCAATGTACCCTGCTGCTGATAGGTTACAAGTAAAATGCCTGAATGCAGACAATACCGACTGTCATGCCTCTTTGTCAGTGTTTCTCAACTAAGAATATAAACAGAAATAATCTGTATACTCAACTCAGTTATTTTTTTTTCTGAACAGCTTTTAGAAACATTATAATTTATGATGTTTACAGTTTAAAATGGAGTTGCACATATCCTGCTTGGATATAAGATTGTTCTAGTAAAGTATATTTTTTATGACTGTAAAAGCAACAGCTAAAAATGATGCAGTTTTTCAGTAAGTCTATTAAGGACAACATTAATGTGTATTCTACTTAATTATATCTGTACAATGACATGAATATCTCTGGCTACAGCCCTATTCTCAGTTAACATTCTGATTTACTGTGTACAGTTGGCAGAAAAGGATATTTATTCCCAGAGATGGTAGGTGCACCTCATAATGGGTTATGACAAGACAGCATGGAGTAGTAACTAGAGAGGAATGAATGTGAATGGGTGGAGAATGATTTGCTGACAACCAGTGGGATAGAATAACAAATAGTAGGAAAAAAACATTTAATGGTCTACTCAGGGTATGTTCACCAGCCATTTTAGAAGTACATTTTCAAAAGGAGTACTGATTAGTACTATTAAATCACTGTCATTTGTTATTAAATCACACACACCATAATTTTATTTTAAAGCTGTGCCCAATAACCAAATCCATAACACACTAATCACAGAGCATAACAATTCTAAATATAGTAGACTGCAAACAAATGTAGCAACATCTAAGTATATAGGGAACGTAATAAAGGAGCAACATGTTTTTCTTCAAAGGCAGGGAACATCAGACAGATCTTGCTTACTCACTGAATATGCTATGGTTGCTATGGTGTATATAATGGTTGATTTAAGGGATGTATTTTATTGATAAGAACTTTTGATGCTATAAAACATAACGGTGCAGCTGCAGGCTTTGGCAGTGACCACGTTACTTGAATTGCTAGTTGCTTACATAACCAGTTGTATAAATGCTAAAGTACCAAGCATAACATCCATGTCCTATTACTGGGGTTCCCAAGCATAACATCCATGTCCTATTACTGGACCTTCCAAGTGTAACATCCATGTCCTATTACTGGGGTTTCCAGTCATAATATCCATGTCCTATTACTGGTGTTCCCAAGCATAACATCCATGTCCTATTACTGGGGTTCCCAAGCATAACATCCATGTCCTATTACTCGGGTTCCCAAGCATAACAACCATGTCCTATTACTGGAGTTCCCAAGCATAACATCCATGTCCAATTACTTGGGTTCCCAAGCATAATATCCATGTCTTATTACTGGGGTTCTCAAGCATAACATCCATGTCCTGTTACTGGGATGCCACAAGTATCTTAGGGATTTTGGTCTTCTGATTGTTTTTACGGAATTTAAATCACATTATTTACACTAATGACTTAGTAATTTGGAACATTCAGTCTTACCTTCACAGCTAAAGGATGGCCTCTCCTGTACCTTAAAATGGCTACAATCTAAACAGTTAGTCATCAACTGTATTAGGTGCAAATACATATCGTTTGTTATATCATATGTGCTTATGACTCCTCAAAGGCTACAGTAAATTCACAATGAAATGCATAGGCTTAATACTAATCCACTCTTAACAGTGCAGCCCAATATATTACCTACCTAACAGAACACCAAGCTGTAGCCTGGAAAATGTCAGTACTCCTTTGAGTAGAAGTAGTACAGCTACTGCTAAAGGCGTTATTCTATCTTATCTTAAACTGGTGCTGTGTCTAGCAACTACCTCAAGTTGAAGCATGATGGTTGTAAAAACATACTGACAGTGCATGATGCAGTCACCAAAGCTTGAACACCACGACCTTATTATCTAAAAATCAAAGTATCCACAAGTAAGGAATACTCAGACTAATTACATGCACTTTCTCTGTAAAAAAGGTAATATCTTCAGGTATGTCTCAGTCTCACCGACGGTCAGCTGCACATAAAACCAGTATTCATCTCCATCATCATAAAATGGAGCAGTGACACTGAGAAGGTCAGTGGTGATACAGCCTTCTTTTATGGAGTTTACGTTCTGTCCTTAACTGCTAACAGTGTATGGCATTCTGTGGACAAGTAAGAGCAAGCAAGATGTGGTTCATGGAATGATCATCCTCATCTCCACAATTCTGTAAGTGAACAAAGCAACACTTCCACACTTATACTTACTTCAGCATTCATATGACTGCAATGCTGGTAGCACAGGCCTGTAATAAGGCTTAATTGTAAGTGCTTGTATATAAAATAACCACATGACTACATTGTGGTTTATAAAATATTTAATTATTGCATTCATTAAATGAATAACTGCTACTGACTTATGCATTAGTCCTTGCAGCCTAATACCTTGATTACATAATGCAATATCAATGAAGTGTGCCATATTCCATACAACACTCTGCATCCTGCTGACCCAGCTGTAATGGGGCACACAGTAAATCCTGCAAACTCTTAACACACTGGTGCATAAACCGAAGATGGTATGATACTTTTCCCTATATACTCAAGACTGCAGTGTTAGTTAATATTCAATGTAATGTATAACATGCTGTTTACTGAGGTCATGCCTGAAAAGGCTGCATGACAAAAAGTCAACCCACCCAGTTAACTATCACTAATAAATAAAAGGTCTTTACTTTAATGCAGCCATTACAGTGCAGAAAGAAAACGATCTTAATATAATGGAGTCCTTACGCAAACAGGTACAAACTGATGAGAAAGAATAGGAAAAAAGGGTTTGTAATCACACCTGGACCCTGCAGCTGTGATGTGTTATGCTCTAGAATTCTTATTTGTACATAATATAAACACTATTTGTTCCTTGTCTAAGAATGTTTTGGACATTTATGATATTATTGTAGAGGCTGTCATTTGGCTCATTACTTCCATATTATAAAGTAGAACTATTATGAGTACGGTCGGGATCCCTTTCCCCATACTGCATAAATACTATTTGTACTTTATAATATAATAATACCCAAAATAAATTAAGGTATAGTAGCATGACTGGTGATTTGATCAGACATTAGTGTCTTGGCTACTACTCACACAATGTGTAGTTGTTTTGTAAGGTAAAATCTTCTAAACATAAAGTGTAAAAGGAAAGAAACTAAAAGATCACTATATTGTCTGAGAGGGTAGTAACCTCAGGAGCAAATCCATATAGTTCTTTATTTAAATAAAGGAAAATAAATAAATTAAAGAGGGAGGGTTATCAAAGTACACTGACAGTGAGTAATTGGAGTCAAACCTTGAGAAAATCCTGCAAATAAAGTTTAACGGTGCCTCCTGTTTAACGTAAAGGCATGAAAGGAAACGTTTTATTGAAGGGGAGGGTCTTCACATATCTTAAATAATATGCATGCATAAGGTGTCACTGAGAAAACCCATCTGTAAATAAAGTTTAATGGCACCTCCTATTTAACGTAAAAGAATTAAATGAAACACTTTATTAGGGGTCGTTGCCGTTCTGAAATAATATGCGTAGATAAGCTTTCATGCTTGCTCGATGAAGGACAAGTCTCCTTTAGCCTACTATCTGGAGCAAATGTATGTATGTGAAGTCCTTTAAATATACGACTGATTCTTTTTTCTGTCACTAGACAAAGACAACCACTTATTAGATGTCAGATGAAAAACTGTCTGTTTTATCCTGTCTGGCATACTAAATACTTGCACTGTGCAAAACAAAAAGCTAAATCATTCTTCTGACTACTTTTAAAAACATTTTTATTCACAAATACTTTAATGGCGAGCATCTTGCTGCAGTACAGGTTACAGGATAGATTTCCTTATTTATTATAACAAGGATCACATCTTTCAGGAGCAGCTCCTAATTTTGCTGCATAAAAATGCCTAATTTGACAATGACGTGCTTTCTCACATACAGTCATACTTCTGAACAAAACTCCACTGCAAATACTATTGAATAATATTTTTCTGTTAGCAAGTCAATTTGTTAGTATAAAACAATGCACTTCATCATAATTGGAGCTTTCTAGTTAAAGCTGTTGGCAGTTTTTCATATTCTGCCTATTTTTCCATGTTTTGAAAGTCTTTGCTCTGTTTATATGGGAGAGTGCAACTTGAGAGCTGTCACTGGGATGGTAAACAAGCTTACATTTTATTGATAATACTGTAAGATTTTAAATTAACCACTATGAAGCAGATCAATACATTCTGTTTGACTTCTGTCTGCACCCTAAGTAAGAAAGTAGTACCTGGCACTTTGCTTCTGCAAAATATCCTGTACAGTTAACAGTTAAAATATAAGAAAATCAGTTACACACAGATGTAACTCTTACTCATAATATGGGAGATTATTACTAGCAAAATGCATTTCTGCTTATTTGTTTTTTTTTATTCATCTAGAGTAAAGTGTCAGTTGAGAAGTGGTCCTTTATCCTGCTCATACATTGACGTGAGCTCTTTGCAGAAAATTTAGCTGTTTCTCTTGAAGATCAGTTCTTGACAAGTTTGAAAGTAGCACAGGGCTTTTGTGATTTCTTCAGGCACTGCTAAAGCTGCTCTCCTGTGGGTAAGAATGGCAGAAAAGACTAGTTACGAATGTCAATATGACATGCCCACCAAGAAAAGTAGCAGATTACATGTGTTCATCACGCGTAAATGATAGATTCCTTGTGGCCGGTAACGTTGTACACTGCTGCACCTCATTGTGAAACCAGAAGTCCTATATGCACAGTTATTGGCTAAGGACATATAAATACAGATTACTTAAAATGCACAAGGGTTTAGCAGAATGAAATATACTAGTTGCTTTACCATTCTTTGATATAAACAGTTGATTTCAGACGTGCAATTTAAAATAATAATAGTAAAAACAATGGAGTAAAATAATGTATGTACTAAGAACATACCTCTGAAAAATAATATTGGCACACAACTGAATTTCAGACTTGATGTCCTTTAGAAAATGTATGCAAATGCAAAACCTTATATTCTATCAACTTTCTAAGTGTATAAAAGCAATAATTCAAACCTCTGCCCAATTTGGGCCTTTGTCACCCATTATTTTTGGTTTTGCCTAGATTTCTTGATCTAACAGGTTAAGAGATATGACTAAGAAAAATGTCAGACACTTACCCTGATTTATGTAAATATTCAGATTCCTTTTCAGATTTTTTACACTAATACAAATATTTTTATTTTACTATTATTTTGCTTTCAACATTAAATCAGGAAAATATGGCTACTGTATTTACTTTAGCTGTATGTGTGATAACGGCTACATAAATTATGCCACAAAAACTACGTGTGTAATTTCAGGTAAGTGATATTCAGTAGAGAAATGAATACTGAGTAAACTATAAAGCAGAAAAGAAATGCACTATTACAACTAATCTACAGAGCAAGCCACCAAACCTTTCCTGCAAGTGCATGGAACCTAGGACCCATAAAAAAACAAATCACCTCCACAGTCACAACATCATAAGGAAAAGCATTCTTTCCCACCAAAATGCCTCAGAGTAGTTGAAATTACTTTTTTGATATGTATAAAAGAAATCTCTCTCACTCATGCACAATTACTGCTTTGCACTTCATTTAGAAGTTTGAGATATTACATAATTGTGATTATCAAAAGTAGTTTTAGCAATAAGATATGCCTCATTATAAACTATAATATAATAAGGTAAAAAGTAATTAAAATGTGCATCCCAAGTCATTTGCATTTGCTACAAAAGCAGATTCAAAAGTTTACTAACATTTAATAACTGCATTTGCAAATAATTCTGGTCACAGAGAGAGAGAGAAAGAAAAGTACTGCTGTTTTCAATAAAATTTGTGCCTATGATCATAGATCATTACTCTTCCTAAAGATAAAAACAGGACACACAACTTCATTGCCAAACTTTTATTCGGCATTTCTTAGTGATACATTACACGGAAGGGATAGCGAAGCCGAAGTACAAATCATGGAGAATGGAATTCTTTAGAGCTGGTTCTGCTGTTTTAAAGTATGCACTGAATCATATGTTAACATTTATGACAGCACAGAAAAAGCACAATGGAGTTACAGTTGAGCACAGAAGGCTGGAGCCACAGTAGATTAACACAGAGAAAAGGGTTCAAAAGCAGGGCATAACTGAATTTAAACACTAAGCTTGGTTTTCCTAAATTCATTCATCAATAAACCAGTACTTGGTCACAGGATGATGCAAATGATGCAAATGCAATTTGTATTGATGCAGAGCTCCGCAGAGCCATCCCACTCAATAGATGCCACCCTGCCATATGCTTCTTCTGACTTACCCTTGATATAGAGGTTGGAAGGCTTTGTGCAACCGAAATGCTTAAATCAGGTACAGATGAGCTGCAGAGCTGCAAAACAGTCACTAGAGGTTCATTCTTTTGAATGACACTGTAAATATATTATATGATGTAATCAAGAAATAAGTCCGCACATGATTGTGTCAAACAATACAGGACATATGGAAATAAGGAGTAAAACACAAAATAACCACATCTGAGGTGGAACATGATTTGTTACTCTTGTTTCTGATGGACAATGATAATCTTCTGTACTCCCTGTGTGCTTTAACAACACTGCACCATAAGTCAATCTGCAGAACAAAAAAAACATACCAGAGAGAGAGAGAGTTCAAATACAGAAAGTAAACTATAAAAGCACAACTGTTGCTCTGATTTGGTAAGTGCATCTTTACACAGCTTAATATGTTACAAAAAATAAACAAATGTTTTATGGTTCAAATGATTTACAAGTTTTAAAGTTCAAATAAAATCTAATGTCTTGACATACAGAGTTAGTATCACTTCTGAAGTCAAATGCATGCATTAGGCTATGTGATGGTGGGCCAGACACTGGTAGAGATAGCCTTGATTACTATCATTAATTAGTAAAAGAAATTAATCAGGCTGTGCATCATTTTCATACTTAAATATACTACAAACTGAAAAGTAAAGGGCAACAGGAATACCAATACAATTCTAACTGCAATAAATGTAAGCTTTCACACTATTGTGCTTTTTCAGAAGACTGACAATAGAATAGTTTAGACCAAGGTTTGATTCCCACATCCTCCACTGCTTAACTGTGTGACTTTGAGCAAGTCACTTAACCAGACACTGCTCCCGGGCTGAGTGTGAAAAAGGTCAAGGGAAATCAATTCTATACCCTGGAAAACAAATAAAATAAAATACTTACTGAACAGTCAGAATTTCCTTTGGTTTATTTTCAAGAGTACTGCATAATATAACAGAAGATATTATATTAGGATTTGTTTAGGATGACAGGGTCAGTCAAAAACTAGTTATATGATTTTATGCAGTAAGCCATCCCCCCAAACCCAAGAGCATCACTTACAATCAGTAAGTTATCCAGCCAA